>NW_028168618.1:2500-132191 GCF_964237585.1 Gallinula chloropus | reverse complement strand
AACATGCCCAACTGCAGCAACAGCTCCCAAACCGAATGAGCCAGGACACAAAGACCTAGCTGGCCTGAAGGGCCCCCAGGGGGCCCCCAAGTAGGCCCTCTCCATTTGGGTCTGGGGGCTTTCTTTAGCCTGAGAACCTGGGAGATACCAGCAAGGTTGCAGTTCGCGGCCCGAGAAGCACTCTCCGGCCAACATGCCCAATATCCAGCAACAGCTCCCAAAGCGAAGGAGCCAGGACCCAAAGACCTAGCTGGCCTGAAGGGCCCCCAGAAGGCCACCAAGCAGCCCCTCTCCATTTGGGTCTGGGGGCTTTCGTTGGGCATGTATACCCGAGAGGTACCTGCAAGTTACAGTTCGCGGCCCGAGAAGCACTCTCCGGCCAACATGCCCAACTGCAGCAACAGCTCCCAAAGCGAAGGAGCCAGGACACAAAGACCTAGCTGGCCTGAAGGGCCCCCAGGGGGCCCCCAAGCAGCCCCTCTCAATTTGGGTCTGGGGGCATTCGTTGGGCATGGATACCTGAGAGGTACCTGCAAGGTTGCAGTTCGCGACCCGAGAAGCACTCTCCGCCCAACATGCCCAACTGCAGAAACAGCTCCCAAACCGAAGGAGCCAGGACCCAAAGACCTAGCTGGCCTGAAGGGCCCCCAGGGGGCCCGCAAGCAGCCCCTCTCCATTTGGGTCTGGGGGTTTTCGTTGGGCCGGGAACCTGGGAGGTACCTGCAAGGTTGCAGTTCGCGGCCCGAGAAGCACTCTCCGGCCAACATGCCCAACTGCAGCAACAGCTCCCAAACCGAAGGAGCCAGGACCCAAAGACCTAGCTGGCCTGAAGGGCCCCCAGGGGGCCCCCAAGCAGCCCCTCTCAATTTGGGTCTGGGGGCTTTCGTTGGGCCGGGAACCTGGGAGAATCCTGCAAGGTTGCAGTTCGCGGCCCGAGAAGCACTCTCCGGCCAACATGCCAAACTGCAGCAACAGCTCCCAAACCGAAGGAGCCAGGACCCAAAGACCTAGCTAGCCTGAAGGGCCCCCAGGGGGCCCCCAAGCAGCCCCTCTCAATTTGGGTCTGGGGGCTTTCGTTGGGCCGGGAACCTGGGAGGTACCTGCAAGGTTGCAGTTCGAGGCCCGAGAAGCACTCTCCGGCCAACATGCCCAACTGCAGCAACAGCTCCCAAACCGAAGGAGCCAGGACACAAAGACCTAGCTGGCCTGAAGTGCCCCCAGGGGGCCCCCAAGTAGGCTTTCTCCATTTGGGTCTGGGGGCTTTCTTTAGGCTGAGAACCTGGGAGATACCAGCAAGGTTGCAGTTCGCGGCCCGAGAAGCACTCTCCGGCCAACATGCCCAACTGCAGCAACAGCTCCCAAACCGAAGGAGCCAGGACACAAAGACCTAGCTGGCCTGAAGGGCCCCCAGGGGGCCACCAAGCAGCCCCTCTCAATTTGGGTCTGGGGGCTTTCGTTGGGCATGGATACCTGAGAGGTACCTGCAAGGTTGCAGTTCGCGGCCCGAGAAGCACTCTCCGGCCAACATGCTCAACTGCAGCAACAGCTCCCAAACCGAAGGAGCCAGGACCCAAAGACCTAGCTGGCCTGAAGGGCCCCCATGGGGCCCGCAAGGAGCTCCTCTCCATTTGGGTCTGGGGGCTTTAGTTGGGCCGGGAACCTGGGAGGTACCAGCAAGGTTGCAGTTCGCGGCCCGAGAAGCACTCTCCGGCCAACATGCCCAACTGCAGCAACAGCTCCCAAAGCGAAGGAGCCAGGACCCAAAGACCTAGCTGGCCTGAAGGGCCCCCAGGGGGCCCCCAAGCAGCCCCTCTCAATTTGGGTCTGGGGGCTTCTGTTGGGCATGGAACCTGGGAGATTCCTGCAAGGTTGCAGTTCGAGGCCCGAGAAGCACTCTCCGGCCAACATGCCCAACTGCAGCAACAGCTCCCAAAGCGAAGGAGCCAGGACACAAAGACCTAGCTGGCCTGAAGGGCACCCAGGCGGCACCCAAGCAGCCCCTCTCAATTTGGGTCTGGGGGCTTTCATTGGGCCGGGAACATGGGAGGTGCCTGCAAGGTTGCAGTTCGCGGCCCGAGAAGCACTCTCCGGCCAACATGCCCAACTGCAGCAACAGCTCCCAAACCGAAGGAGCCAGGACCCAAAGACCTAGCTGGCCTGAAGGGCCCCCAGGGGGCCCCCAAGCAGCCCCTCTCCATTTGGGTCTGGGGGCTTTCGTTGGGCCGGGAACCTGGGAGGTACCTGCAAGGTTGCAGTTCGCGGCCCGAGAAGCACTCTCCGGCCAACATGCCCAACTGCAGCAACAGCTCCCAAACCGAAGGAACCAGGACCCAAAGACCTAGCTGGCCTGAAGGGCCCCCAGGGGGCCCCCAAGCAGCCCCTCTCAATTTGGGTCTGGGGGCTTTCGTTGGGCCGGGGACCTGGGATGTACCAGCAAGGTTGCAGTTCGCAGCCCGAGAAGCACTCTCCGGCCAACATGCCCAACGTCCAGCAACAGCTCCCAAACCGAAGGAGCCAGGACCCAAAGACCTAGCTGGCCTGAAGGGCCCCCAGGGGGCACCCAAGCAGCCCCTCTCCATTTGGGTCTGGGGGCTTTCGTTGGGCATGGAACCAGGGAGGTACCTGCAAGGTTGCAGTTCGCGGCCCGAGAAGCACTCTCCGGCCAACATGCCCAACTGCAGCAACAGCTCCCAAAGCGAAGGAGCCAGGACCCAAAGACCTAGCTGGCCTGAAGAGTCCCCAGGGGGCCCCCAAACAGCCCCTCTCAATTTGGGTCTGGGGGCTTTCGTTGGGCATGGAACCTGGGAGGTACCTGCAAGGTTGCAGTTCGCGGCCCGAGAAGCACTCTCCGGCCAACATGCCCAACTGCAGCAACAGCTCCCAAACCGAAGGAGCCAGGACCCAAAGACCTAGCTGGCCTGAAGGGACCCCAGGGGGCCCCCAAGCAGCCCCTCTCAATTTGGGTCTGGGGGCTTTCCTTGGGCCGGGAACCTGGGAGGTACCTGCAAGGTTGCAGTTCGCGGCCCGAGAAGAACTCTCCGGCCAACATGCCCAACTGCAGCAACAGCTCCCAAAGCGAAGGAGCCAGGACCCAAAGACCTAGCTGGCCTGAAGGGCCCCCATGGGGCCCCCAAGCAGCCACTCTCAATTTGGGTCTGGGGGCTTTCGTTGGGCCGGGAACCTGGGAGATTCATGCAAGGTTGCAGTTCGCGGCCCGAGAAGCACTCTCCGGCCAACATGCCCAAGTGCAGCAACAGGTCCCAAACCGAAGGAGCCAGGACCCAAAGACCTAGCTGGCCTGAAGGGCCCCCAGGGGGCCACCAAGCAGCCCCTCTCAATTTGGTTCTGGGGGCTTTCGTTGGGCATGGATACCTGTGAGGTACCTGCAACGTTACAGTTCGCGGCCCGAGAAGCACTCTCCGCCCAACATGCCCAACTGCAGCAACAGCTCCCAAAGCGAAGGAGCCAGGACCCAAAGACCTAGCTGGCCTGAAGGGGCCCCAGGGGGCCCCCAAGCAGCCCCTCTCAATTTGGGTCTGGGGGCTTTCGTTTGGCCGGGAACCTGGGAGATTCATGCAAGGTTGCAGTTCGCGGCCCGAGAAGCACTCTCCGGCCAACATGCCCAACTGCAGCAACAGCTCCCAAACCGAAGGAGCCAGGACCCAAAGACCTAGCTGGCCTGAAGGGCCCCCAGGGGGCCCCCAAGCAGCCCCTCTCAATTTGGGTCTGGGGGCTTTCGTTGGGCCGGGAACCTGGGAGATTCATGCAAGGTTGCAGTTCGCGGCCCGAGAAGCACTCTCCGGCCAACATGCCCAACTGCAGCAACAGCTCCCAAACCGAAGGAGCCAGGACCCAAAGACCTAGCTGGCCTGAAGGGCCCCCAGGGGGCCCCCAAGCAGCCCCTCTCCATTTGGGTCTGGGGGCTTTCGTTGGGCCGGGAACCTGGGAGATTCCTTCAAGGTTGCAGTTCGCGGCCCAAGAAGCACTCTCCGGCCAACATGCCCAACTGCAGCAACAGCTCCCAAAGCGAAGGAGCCAGGACCCAAAGACCTAGCTGGCCTGAAGGGCCCCCAGGGGGCCCCCAAGCAGCCCCTCTCCATTTGGGTCTGGGGGCTTTCGTTGGGCCGGGAACCTGGGAGATTCCTGCAAGGTTGCAGTTCGCGGCCCAAGAAGCACTCTCCGGCCAACATGCCCAACTGCAGCAACAGCTCCCAAACCGAAGGAGCCAGGACCCAAAGACCTAGCTGGCCTGAAGGGCCCCCAGGGGGCCCCCAAGCAGCCCCTCTCCATTTGGGTCTGGGGGCTTTCGTTGGGCATGGAACCTGGGAGATTCCTGCAAGGTTGCAGTTCGCGGCCCAAGAAGCACTCTCCGGCCAACATGCCCAACTGCAGCAACAGCTCCCAAACCGAAGGAGCCAGGACCCAAAGACCTAGCTGGCCTGAAGGGCCCCCAGGGGGCCCACAAGCAGCCCCTCTCAATTTGGGTCTGGGGGCTTTCGTTGGGCCGGGAACCTGGGAGAATCCTGCAAGGTTGCAGTTTGCGGCCCGAGAAGCACTCTCCGGCCAACATGCCCAACTGCAGCAACAGCTCCCAAAGCGAAGGAGCCAGGACCCAAAGACCTAGCTGGCCTGAAGGGCCCCCAGGGGGCCCCCAAGCAGCCCCTCTCCATTTGGGTCTGGGGGCTTTCGTTGGGCATGGAACCTGGGAGATTCCTGCAAGGTTGCAGTTCGCGGCCCAAGAAGCACTCTCCGGCCAACATGCCCAACTGCAGCAACAGCTACCAAAGCGAAGGAGCCAGGACCCAAAGACCTAGCTGGCCTGAAGGGGCCCCAGGGGGGCCCCCAAGCAGCCCCTATCAATTTGGGTCTGGGGGCTTTCGTTGGGCCGGGAACCTGGGAGAATCCTGCAAGGTTGCAGTTCGCGGCCCGAGAAGCACTCTCCGGCCAACATGCCCAACTGCAGCAACAGCTCCCAAACCGAAGGAGCCAGGACCCAAAGACCTAGCTGGCCTGAAGGGCCCCCAGGGGGCCCCCAAGCAGCCCCTCTCCATTTGGGTCTGGGGGCTTTCGTTGGGCCGGGAACCTGGGAGATTCATGCAAGGTTGCAGTTCGCGGCCCGAGAAGCACTCTCCGGCCAACATGCCCAACTGCAGCAACAGCTCCCAAAGCGAAGGAGCCAGGACCCAAAGACCTAGCTGGCCTGAAGGGCCCCCAGGGGGCCCGCAAGCAGCCCCTCTCCATTTGAGTCTGGGGGCTTTTGTTGGGCCGGGAACCTGGGAGATTCCTGCAAGGTTGCAGTTCGAGGCCCGAGAAGCACTCTCCGGCCAACATGCCCATCGTCAACAACAGCTCCCAAACCGAATGAGCCAGGACACAAAGACCTAGCTGGCCTGAAGGGCCCCCAGGGGGCCCCCAAGCAGCCCCTCTCCATTTGGGTCTGGGGGCTTTCTTTAGGATGAGAACCTGGGAGATACCAGCAAGGTTGCAGTTCGCGGCCCGAGAAGCACTCTCCGGCCAACATGCCCAACGTCCAGCAACAGCTCCCAAACCGAAGGAGCCAGGACCCAAAGACCTAGCTGGCCTGAAGTGCCCCCAGAAGGCCACCAAGCAGCCCCTCTCCATTTGGGTCTGGGGGCTTTCGTTGGTCATGTATACCTGAGAGGTACCTGCAAGTTACAGTTCACGGCCCGAGAAGCACTCTCCGGCCAACATGCCCAACTGCAGCAACAGCTCCCAAAGCGAAGGAGCCAGGACCCAAAGACCTAGCTGGCCTGAAGGGCCCCCAGGGGGCCCCCAAGCAGCCCCTCTCCATTTGGGTCTGGGGGTTTTCGTTGTGCCGGGAACCTGGGAGGTACCTGCAAGGTTGCAGTTCGCGGCCCGAGAAGCACTCTCCGGCCAACATGCCCAACTGCAGCAACAGCTCCCAAAGCGAAGGAGCCAGGACCCAAAGACCTAGCTGGCCTGAAGGGCCCCCAGGGGGCCCCCAAGCAGCCCCTCTCAATTTGGGTCTGGGGGCTTTCGTTGGGCCGGGAACCTGGGAGGTACCTGCAAGGTTGCAGTTCGCGGCCCGAGAAGCACTCTCCGGCCAACATGCCCAACTGCAGCAACAGCTCCCAAACCGAAGGAGCCAGGACCCAAAGACCTAGCTGGCCTGAAGGGCCCCCAGGGGGCCCCCAAGCAGCCCCTCTCCATTTGGGTCTGGGGGCTTTCGTTGGGCCGGGAACCTGGGAGAATCCTGCAAGGTTGCAGTTCGCGGCCCGAGAAGCACTCTCCGGCCAACATGCCCAACTGCAGCAACAGCTCCCAAACCGAAGGAGCCAGGACCCAAAGACCTAGCTGGCCTGAAGGGCCCCCAGGGGGCCCCCAAGCAGCCCCTCTCCATTTGGGTCTGGGGGCTTTCGTTGGGCCGGGAACCTGGGAGAATCCTGCAAGGTTGCAGTTCGCGGCCCGAGAAGCACTCTCCGGCCAACATGCCCAACTGCAGCAACAGCTCCCAAACCGAAGGAGCCAGGACACAAAGACCTAGCTGGACTGAAGGGCCCCCAGGGGGCCCCCAAGCAGCCCCTCTCTATTTGGGTCTGGGGGCTTTCGTTGGGCATGGAACCTGGGAGGTACCTGCAAGGTTGCAGTTCGCGGCCCGAGAAGCACTCTCCGGCCAACATGCCCAACTGCAGCAACAGCTCCCAAAGCGAAGGAGCCAGGACCCAAAGACCTAGCTGGCCTGAAGGGCCCCCAGGGGGCCCCCAAGTAGGCTTTCTCCATTTGGGTCTGGGGGCTTTCTTAGGCTGAGAACCTGGGAGATACCAGCAAGGTTGCAGTTCGCGGCCCGAGAAGCACTCTCCGGCCAACATGCCCAATATCCAGCAACAGCTCCCAAAGCGAAGGAGACAGGACCCAAAGACCTAGCTGGCCTGAAGGGCCCCCAGGGGGCCACCAAGCAGCCCCTCTCCATTTGGGTCTGGGGGCTTTCGTTGGGCATGTATACCTGAGAGGTACCTGCAAGATACAGTTCGCGGCCCGAGAAGCACTCTCCGGCCAACATGCCCAACTGCAGCAACAGCTCCCAAAGCGAAAGAGCCAGGACACAAAGACCTAGCTGGCCTGAAGGGCCCCCAGGGGGCCACCAAGCAGCCCCTCTCAATTTGGGTCTGGGGGCTTTCGTTGGGCATGGATACCTGAGAGGTACCTGCAAGGTTGCAGTTCGCGGCCCGAGAAGCACTCTCCGGCCAACATGCTCGACTGCAGCAACAGCTCCCAAACCGAAGGAGCCAGGACCCAAAGACCTAGCTGGCCTGAAGGGCCCCCAGGGGGCCCCCAAGCAGCCCCTCTCCATTTGGGTCTGGGGGTTTTCGTTGGGCCGGGAACCTGGGAGGTACCTGCAAGGTTGCAGTTCGCGGCCCGAGAAGCACTCTCCGGCCAACATGCCCAACTGCAGCAACAGCTCCCAAAGCGAAGGAGCCAGGACCCAAAGACCTAGCTGGCCTGAAGGGCCCCCAGGGGGCCCCCAAGCAGCCCCTCTCCATTTGGGTCTGGGGGCTTTCGTTGGGCCGGGAACCTGTGAGGTACCTGCAAGGTTGCAGTTCGCGGCCCGAGAAGCACTCTCCGGCCAACATGCCCAACTGCAGCAACAGCTCCCAAAGCGAAGGAGCCAGGACCCAAAGACCTAGCTGGCCTGAAGGGCCCCCAGGGGGCCCCCAAGCAGCCCCTCTCCATTTGGGTCTGGGGGCTTTCGTTGGGCCGGGAACCTGGGAGAATCCTGCAAGGTTGCAGTTCGCGGCCCGAGAAGCACTCTCCGGACAACATGCTCAACTGCAGCAACAGCTCCCAAAGCGAAGGAGCCAGGACCCAAAGACCTAGCTGGCCTGAAGGGCCCCCAGGGGGCCCCCAAGCAGCCCCTCTCCATTTGGGTCTGGGGGCTTTCGTTGGGCCGGGAACCTGGGAGAATCCTGCAAGGTTGCAGTTCGCGGCCCGAGAAGCACTCTCCGGCCAACATGCCCAACTGCAGCAACAGCTCCCAAACCGAAGGAGCCAGGACACAAAGACCTAGCTGGCCTGAAGGGCCCCCAGGGGGCCCCCAAGCAGCCCCTCTCTATTTGGGTCTGGGGGCTTTCGTTGGGCCGGGAACCTGGGAGGTACCTGCAAGGTTGCAGTTCGCGGCCCGAGAAGCACTCTCCGGCCAACATGCCCAAGTGCAGCAACAGCTCCCAAAGCGAAGGAGCCAGGACACAAAGACCTAGCTGGCCTGAAGGGCCCCCAGGGGGCCCCCAAGTAGGCTTTCTCCATTTGCGTCTGGGGGCTTTCTTTAGGCTGAGAACCTGGGAGATACCAGCAAGGTTGCAGTTCGCGGCCCGAGAAGCACTCTCCGGCCAACATGCCCAATATCCAGCAACAGCTCCCAAAGCGAAGGAGACAGGACCCAAAGACCTAGCTGGCCTGAAGGGCCCCCAGAAGGCCACCAAGCAGCCCCTCTCCATTTGGGTCTGGGGGCTTTCGTTGGTCATGTATACCTGAGAGGTACCTGCAAGTTACAGTTCGCGGCCCGAGAAGCACTCTCCGGCCAACATGCCCAACTGCAGCAACAGCTCCCAAACCGAAGGAGCCAGGACACAAAGACCTAGCTGGCCTGAAGGGCCCCCAGGGTGCCACCAAGCAGCCCCTCTCAATTTGGGTCTGGGGGCTTTCGTTGGGCCGGGAACCTGGGAGGTACCAGCAAGGTTGCAGTTCGCGGCCCGAGAAGCACTCTCCGGCCAACATGCCCAACTGCAGCAACAGCTCCCAAAGCGAAGGAGCCAGGACCCAAAGACCTAGCTGGCCTGAAGGGCCCCCATGGGGCCCCCAAGGAGCTCCTCTCCATTTGGGTCTGGGGGCTTTAGTTGGGCCGGGAACCTGGGAGGTACCAGCAAGGTTGCAGTTCGCGGCCCGAGAAGCACTCTCCGGCCAACATGCCCAACTGCAGCAACAGCTCCCAAAGCGAAGGAGCCAGGACCCAAAGACCTAGCTGGCCTGAAGGGCCCCCAGGGGGCCCCCAAGCAGCCCCTCTCAATTTGGGTCTGGGGGCTTTTGTTGGGCCGGGAACGTGGGAGAATCCTGCAAGGTTGCAGTTCGCGGCCCGAGAAGCACTCTCCGGCCAACATGCCCAACTGCAGCAACAGCTCCCAAACCGAAGGAGCCAGGACCCAAAGACCTAGCTGGCCTGAAGGGCCCCCAGGGGGCCCCCAAGCAGCCCCTCTCAATTTGGGTCTGGGGGCTTTCGTTGGGCCGGGAACCTGGGAGGTACCTGCAAGGTTGCAGTTCGCGGCCCGAGAAGCACTCTCCGGCCAACATGCCCAACTGCAGCAACAGCTCCCAAAGCGAAGGAGCCAGGACCCAAAGACCTAGCTGGCCTGAAGGGCCCCCAGGGGGCCCCCAAGCAGCCCCTCTCCATTTGGGTCTGGGGGCTTTCGTTGGGCCGGGAACCTGGGAGATTCCTGCAAGGTTGCAGTTCGAGGCCCGAGAAGCACTCTCCGGCCAACATGCCCAACTGCAGCAACAGCTCCCAAACCGAATGAGCCAGGACACAAAGACCTAGCTGGCCTGAAGTGCCCCCATGGGGCCCCCAAGTAGGCTTTCTCCATTTGGGTCTGGGGGCTTTCTTTAGGCTGAGAACCTGGGAGATACCAGCAAGGTTGCAGTTCGCGGCCCGAGAAGCACTCTCCGGCCAACATGCCCAATATCCAGCAACAGCTCCCAAAGCGAAGGAGACAGGACCCAAAGACCTAGCTGGCCTGAAGGGCCCCCAGAAGGCCACCAAGCAGCCCCTCTCCATTTGGGTCTGGGGGCTTTCGTTGGGCATGTATACCTGAGAGGTACCTGCAAGTTAAAGTTCGCGGCCCGAGAAGCACTCTGCGCCCAACATGCCCAACTGCAGCAACAGCTCCCAAACCGAAGGAGCCAGGACACAAAGACCTAGCTGGCCTGAAGGGCCCCCAGGGGGCCCCCAAGCAGCCCCTCTCAATTTGGGTCTGGGGGCTTTCGTTGGGCCGGGAACCTGTGAGGTACCTGCAAGGTTGCAGTTCGCGGCCCGAGAAGCACTCTCCGGCCAACATGCCCAACTGCAGCAACAGCTCCCAAAGCGAAGGAGCCAGGACCCAAAGACCTAGCTGGCCTGAAGGGCCCCCAGGGGGCCCCCAAGCAGCCCCTCTCCATTTGGGTCTGGGGGCTTTCGTTGGGCCGGGAACCTGGGAGAATCCTGCAAGGTTGCAGTTCGCGGCCCGAGAAGCACTCTCCGGACAACATGCTCAACTGCAGCAACAGCTCCCAAAGCGAAGGAGCCAGGACCCAAAGACCTAGCTGGCCTGAAGGGCCCCCAGGGGGCCCCCAAGCAGCCCCTCTCCATTTGGGTCTGGGGGCTTTCGTTGGGCCGGGAACCTGGGAGAATCCTGCAAGGTTGCAGTTCGCGGCCCGAGAAGCACTCTCCGGCCAACATGCCCAACTGCAGCAACAGCTCCCAAACCGAAGGAGCCAGGACACAAAGACCTAGCTGGCCTGAAGGGCCCCCAGGGGGCCCCCAAGCAGCCCCTCTCTATTTGGGTCTGGGGGCTTTCGTTGGGCCGGGAACCTGGGAGGTACCTGCAAGGTTGCAGTTCGCGGCCCGAGAAGCACTCTCCGGCCAACATGCCCAAGTGCAGCAACAGCTCCCAAAGCGAAGGAGCCAGGACACAAAGACCTAGCTGGCCTGAAGGGCCCCCAGGGGGCCCCCAAGTAGGCTTTCTCCATTTGCGTCTGGGGGCTTTCTTTAGGCTGAGAACCTGGGAGATACCAGCAAGGTTGCAGTTCGCGGCCCGAGAAGCACTCTCCGGCCAACATGCCCAATATCCAGCAACAGCTCCCAAAGCGAAGGAGACAGGACCCAAAGACCTAGCTGGCCTGAAGGGCCCCCAGAAGGCCACCAAGCAGCCCCTCTCCATTTGGGTCTGGGGGCTTTCGTTGGTCATGTATACCTGAGAGGTACCTGCAAGTTACAGTTCGCGGCCCGAGAAGCACTCTCCGGCCAACATGCCCAACTGCAGCAACAGCTCCCAAACCGAAGGAGCCAGGACACAAAGACCTAGCTGGCCTGAAGGGCCCCCAGGGTGCCACCAAGCAGCCCCTCTCAATTTGGGTCTGGGGGCTTTCGTTGGGCCGGGAACCTGGGAGGTACCAGCAAGGTTGCAGTTCGCGGCCCGAGAAGCACTCTCCGGCCAACATGCCCAACTGCAGCAACAGCTCCCAAAGCGAAGGAGCCAGGACCCAAAGACCTAGCTGGCCTGAAGGGCCCCCATGGGGCCCCCAAGGAGCTCCTCTCCATTTGGGTCTGGGGGCTTTAGTTGGGCCGGGAACCTGGGAGGTACCAGCAAGGTTGCAGTTCGCGGCCCGAGAAGCACTCTCCGGCCAACATGCCCAACTGCAGCAACAGCTCCCAAAGCGAAGGAGCCAGGACCCAAAGACCTAGCTGGCCTGAAGGGCCCCCAGGGGGCCCCCAAGCAGCCCCTCTCAATTTGGGTCTGGGGGCTTTTGTTGGGCCGGGAACGTGGGAGAATCCTGCAAGGTTGCAGTTCGCGGCCCGAGAAGCACTCTCCGGCCAACATGCCCAACTGCAGCAACAGCTCCCAAAGCGAAGGAGCCAGGACCCAAAGACCTAGCTGGCCTGAAGGGCCCCCAGGGGGCCCCCAAGCAGCCCCTCTCAATTTGGGTCTGGGGGCTTTCGTTGGGCCGGGAACCTGGGAGGTACCTGCAAGGTTGCAGTTCGCGGCCCGAGAAGCACTCTCCGGCCAACATGCCCAACTGCAGCAACAGCTCCCAAAGCGAAGGAGCCAGGACCCAAAGACCTAGCTGGCCTGAAGGGCCCCCAGGGGGCCCCCAAGCAGCCCCTCTCCATTTGGGTCTGGGGGCTTTCGTTGGGCCGGGAACCTGGGAGATTCCTGCAAGGTTGCAGTTCGAGGCCCGAGAAGCACTCTCCGGCCAACATGCCCAACTGCAGCAACAGCTCCCAAACCGAATGAGCCAGGACACAAAGACCTAGCTGGCCTGAAGTGCCCCCATGGGGCCCCCAAGTAGGCTTTCTCCATTTGGGTCTGGGGGCTTTCTTTAGGCTGAGAACCTGGGAGATACCAGCAAGGTTGCAGTTCGCGGCCCGAGAAGCACTCTCCGGCCAACATGCCCAATATCCAGCAACAGCTCCCAAAGCGAAGGAGACAGGACCCAAAGACCTAGCTGGCCTGAAGGGCCCCCAGAAGGCCACCAAGCAGCCCCTCTCCATTTGGGTCTGGGGGCTTTCGTTGGGCATGTATACCTGAGAGGTACCTGCAAGTTAAAGTTCGCGGCCCGAGAAGCACTCTGCGCCCAACATGCCCAACTGCAGCAACAGCTCCCAAACCGAAGGAGCCAGGACACAAAGACCTAGCTGGCCTGAAGGGCCCCCAGGGGGCCCCCAAGCAGCCCCTCTCAATTTGGGTCTGGGGGCTTTCGTTGGGCATGGATACCTGAGAGGTACCTGCAAGGTTGCAGTTCGCGGCCCGAGAAGCACTCTCCGGCCAACATGCTCAACTGCAGCAACAGCTCCCAAACCGAAGGAGCCAGGACCCAAAGACCTAGCTGGCCTGAAGGGCCCCCATGGGGCCCCCAAGGAGCTCCTCTCCATTTGGGTCTGGGGGCTTTCGTTGGGCCGGGAACCTGGGAGAATCCTGCAAGGTTGCAGTTCGCGGCCCGAGAAGCACTCTCCGGCCAACATGCCCAACTGCAGCAACAGCTCCCAAAGCGAAGGAGCCAGGACACAAAGACCTAGCTGGCCTGAAGGGCCCCCAGGGGGCCCCCAAGTAGGCTTTCTCCATTTGCGTCTGGGGGCTTTCTTTAGGCTGAGAACCTGGGAGATACCAGCAAGGTTGCAGTTCGCGGCCCGAGAAGCACTCTCCGGCCAACATGCCCAATATCCAGCAACAGCTCCCAAAGCGAAGGAGACAGGACCCAAAGACCTAGCTGGCCTGAAGGGCCCCCAGAAGGCCACCAAGCAGCCCCTCTCCATTTGGGTCTGGGGGCTTTCGTTGGTCATGTATACCTGAGAGGTACCTGCAAGTTACAGTTCGCGGCCCGAGAAGCACTCTCCGGCCAACATGCCCAACTGCAGCAACAGCTCCCAAACCGAAGGAGCCAGGACACAAAGACCTAGCTGGCCTGAAGGGCCCCCAGGGTGCCACCAAGCAGCCCCTCTCAATTTGGGTCTGGGGGCTTTCGTTGGGCCGGGAACCTGGGAGGTACCAGCAAGGTTGCAGTTCGCGGCCCGAGAAGCACTCTCCGGCCAACATGCCCAACTGCAGCAACAGCTCCCAAAGCGAAGGAGCCAGGACCCAAAGACCTAGCTGGCCTGAAGGGCCCCCATGGGGCCCCCAAGGAGCTCCTCTCCATTTGGGTCTGGGGGCTTTAGTTGGGCCGGGAACCTGGGAGGTACCAGCAAGGTTGCAGTTCGCGGCCCGAGAAGCACTCTCCGGCCAACATGCCCAACTGCAGCAACAGCTCCCAAAGCGAAGGAGCCAGGACCCAAAGACCTAGCTGGCCTGAAGGGCCCCCAGGGGGCCCCCAAGCAGCCCCTCTCAATTTGGGTCTGGGGGCTTTTGTTGGGCCGGGAACGTGGGAGAATCCTGCAAGGTTGCAGTTCGCGGCCCGAGAAGCACTCTCCGGCCAACATGCCCAACTGCAGCAACAGCTCCCAAAGCGAAGGAGCCAGGACCCAAAGACCTAGCTGGCCTGAAGGGCCCCCAGGGGGCCCCCAAGCAGCCCCTCTCAATTTGGGTCTGGGGGCTTTCGTTGGGCCGGGAACCTGGGAGGTACCTGCAAGGTTGCAGTTCGCGGCCCGAGAAGCACTCTCCGGCCAACATGCCCAACTGCAGCAACAGCTCCCAAAGCGAAGGAGCCAGGACCCAAAGACCTAGCTGGCCTGAAGGGCCCCCAGGGGGCCCCCAAGCAGCCCCTCTCCATTTGGGTCTGGGGGCTTTCGTTGGGCCGGGAACCTGGGAGATTCCTGCAAGGTTGCAGTTCGAGGCCCGAGAAGCACTCTCCGGCCAACATGCCCAACTGCAGCAACAGCTCCCAAACCGAATGAGCCAGGACACAAAGACCTAGCTGGCCTGAAGTGCCCCCATGGGGCCCCCAAGTAGGCTTTCTCCATTTGGGTCTGGGGGCTTTCTTTAGGCTGAGAACCTGGGAGATACCAGCAAGGTTGCAGTTCGCGGCCCGAGAAGCACTCTCCGGCCAACATGCCCAATATCCAGCAACAGCTCCCAAAGCGAAGGAGACAGGACCCAAAGACCTAGCTGGCCTGAAGGGCCCCCAGAAGGCCACCAAGCAGCCCCTCTCCATTTGGGTCTGGGGGCTTTCGTTGGGCATGTATACCTGAGAGGTACCTGCAAGTTAAAGTTCGCGGCCCGAGAAGCACTCTGCGCCCAACATGCCCAACTGCAGCAACAGCTCCCAAACCGAAGGAGCCAGGACACAAAGACCTAGCTGGCCTGAAGGGCCCCCAGGGGGCCCCCAAGCAGCCCCTCTCAATTTGGGTCTGGGGGCTTTCGTTGGGCATGGATACCTGAGAGGTACCTGCAAGGTTGCAGTTCGCGGCCCGAGAAGCACTCTCCGGCCAACATGCTCAACTGCAGCAACAGCTCCCAAACCGAAGGAGCCAGGACCCAAAGACCTAGCTGGCCTGAAGGGCCCCCATGGGGCCCCCAAGGAGCTCCTCTCCATTTGGGTCTGGGGGCTTTCGTTGGGCCGGGAACCTGGGAGAATCCTGCAAGGTTGCAGTTCGCGGCCCGAGAAGCACTCTCCGGCCAACATGCCCAACTGCAGCAACAGCTCCCAAACCGAAGGAGCCAGGACACAAAGACCTAGCTGGCCTGAAGGGCCCCCAGGGGGCCCCCAAGCAGCCCCTCTCTATTTGGGTCTGGGGGCTTTCGTTGGGCCGGGAACCTGGGAGGTACCTGCAAGGTTGCAGTTCGCGGCCCGAGAAGCACTCTCCGGCCAACATGCCCAAGTGCAGCAACAGCTCCCAAAGCGAAGGAGCCAGGACACAAAGACCTAGCTGGCCTGAAGGGCCCCCAGGGGGCCCCCAAGTAGGCTTTCTCCATTTGCGTCTGGGGGCTTTCTTTAGGCTGAGAACCTGGGAGATACCAGCAAGGTTGCAGTTCGCGGCCCGAGAAGCACTCTCCGGCCAACATGCCCAATATCCAGCAACAGCTCCCAAAGCGAAGGAGACAGGACCCAAAGACCTAGCTGGCCTGAAGGGCCCCCAGAAGGCCACCAAGCAGCCCCTCTCCATTTGGGTCTGGGGGCTTTCGTTGGTCATGTATACCTGAGAGGTACCTGCAAGTTACAGTTCGCGGCCCGAGAAGCACTCTCCGGCCAACATGCCCAACTGCAGCAACAGCTCCCAAAGCGAAGGAGCCAGGACACAAAGACCTAGCTGGCCTGAAGGGCCCCCAGGGGGCCCCCAAGCAGCCCCTCTCCATTTGGGTCTGGGGGCTTTTGTTGGGCCGGGAACCTGAAAGATTCCTGCAAGGTTGCAGTTCGAGGCCCGAGAAGCACTCTCCGGCCAACATGCCCAACTGCAGCAACAGCTCCCAAAGCGAAGGAGCCAGGACCCAAAGACCTAGCTGGCCTGAAGGGCCCCCAGGGGGCCCCCAAGCAGCCCCTCTCCATTTGGGTCTGGGGGCTTTCGTTGGGCCGGGAACCTGGGATATTCCTGCAAGGTTGCAGTTCGCGGCCCGAGAAGCACTCTCCGGCCAACATGCCCAACTGCAGCAACAGCTCCCAAAGCGAAGGAGCCAGGACCCAAAGACCTAGCTGGCCTGAAGGGCCCCCAGGGGGCCCCCAAGCAGCCCCTCTCCATTTGGGTCTGGGGGCTTTCTTTAGGATGAGAACCTGGGAGATACCAGCAAGGTTGCAGTTCGCGGCCCGAGAAGCACTCTCCGGCCAACATGCCCAATATACAGCAACAGCTCCCAAACCGAAGGAGCCAGGACCCAAAGACCTAGCTGGCCTGAAGTGCCCCCAGAAGGCCACCAAGCAGCCCCTCTCCATTTGGGTCTGGGGGCTTTCGTTGGGCATGTATACCTGAGAGGTACCTGCAAGGTTGCAGTTCGCGGCCCGAGAAGCACTCTCCGGCCAACATGCCCAACTGCAGCAACAGCTCCCAAAGCGAAGGAGCCAGGACACAAAGACCTAGCTGGCCTGAAGGGCCCCCAGGGGGCCCCCAAGCAGCCCCTCTCCATTTGGGTCTGGGGGTTTTCGTTGGGCCGGGAACCTGGGAGGTACCTGCAAGGTTGCAGTTCGCGGCCCGAGAAGCACTCTCCGGCCAACATGCCCAACTGCAGCAACAGCTCCCAAAGCGAAGGAGCCAGGACCCAAAGACCTAGCTGGCCTGAAGGGCCCCCATGGGGCCCCCAAGGAGCTCCTCTCCATTTGGGTCTGGGGGCTTTAGTTGGGCCGGGAACCTGGGAGGTACCAGCAAGGTTGCAGTTCGCGGCCCGAGAAGCACTCTCCGGCCAACATGCCCAACTGCAGCAACAGCTCCCAAAGCGAAGGAGCCAGGACCCAAAGACCTAGCTGGCCTGAAGGGCCCCCAGGGGGCCCCCAAGCAGCCCCTCTCAATTTGGGTCTGGGGGCTTTTGTTGGGCCGGGAACGTGGGAGAATCCTGCAAGGTTGCAGTTCGCGGCCCGAGAAGCACTCTCCGGCCAACATGCCCAACTGCAGCAACAGCTCCCAAAGCGAAGGAGCCAGGACCCAAAGACCTAGCTGGCCTGAAGGGCCCCCAGGGGGCCCCCAAGCAGCCCCTCTCCATTTGGGTCTGGGGGCTTTCGTTGGGCCGGGAACCTGGGAGGTACCTGCAAGGTTGCAGTTCGCGGCCCGAGAAGCACTCTCCGGCCAACATGCCCAACTGCAGCAACAGCTCCCAAAGCGAAGGAGCCAGGACCCAAAGACCTAGCTGGCCTGAAGGGCCCCCAGGGGGCCCCCAAGCAGCCCCTCTCCATTTGGGTCTGGGGGCTTTCGTTGGGCCGGGAACCTGGGAGATTCCTGCAAGGTTGCAGTTCGAGGCCCGAGAAGCACTCTCCGGCCAACATGCCCAACTGCAGCAACAGCTCCCAAACCGAATGAGCCAGGACACAAAGACCTAGCTGGCCTGAAGTGCCCCCATGGGGCCCCCAAGTAGGCTTTCTCCATTTGGGTCTGGGGGCTTTCTTTAGGCTGAGAACCTGGGAGATACCAGCAAGGTTGCAGTTCGCGGCCCGAGAAGCACTCTCCGGCCAACATGCCCAATATCCAGCAACAGCTCCCAAAGCGAAGGAGACAGGACCCAAAGACCTAGCTGGCCTGAAGGGCCCCCAGAAGGCCACCAAGCAGCCCCTCTCCATTTGGGTCTGGGGGCTTTCGTTGGGCATGTATACCTGAGAGGTACCTGCAAGTTAAAGTTCGCGGCCCGAGAAGCACTCTGCGCCCAACATGCCCAACTGCAGCAACAGCTCCCAAACCGAAGGAGCCAGGACACAAAGACCTAGCTGGCCTGAAGGGCCCCCAGGGGGCCCCCAAGCAGCCCCTCTCCATTTGGGTCTGGGGGCTTTCGTTGGGCCGGGAACCTGTGAGGTACCTGCAAGGTTGCAGTTCGCGGCCCGAGAAGCACTCTCCGGCCAACATGCCCAACTGCAGCAACAGCTCCCAAAGCGAAGGAGCCAGGACCCAAAGACCTAGCTGGCCTGAAGGGCCCCCAGGGGGCCCCCAAGCAGCCCCTCTCCATTTGGGTCTGGGGGCTTTCGTTGGGCCGGGAACCTGGGAGAATCCTGCAAGGTTGCAGTTCGCGGCCCGAGAAGCACTCTCCGGACAACATGCTCAACTGCAGCAACAGCTCCCAAAGCGAAGGAGCCAGGACCCAAAGACCTAGCTGGCCTGAAGGGCCCCCAGGGGGCCCCCAAGCAGCCCCTCTCCATTTGGGTCTGGGGGCTTTCGTTGGGCCGGGAACCTGGGAGAATCCTGCAAGGTTGCAGTTCGCGGCCCGAGAAGCACTCTCCGGCCAACATGCCCAACTGCAGCAACAGCTCCCAAACCGAAGGAGCCAGGACACAAAGACCTAGCTGGCCTGAAGGGCCCCCAGGGGGCCCCCAAGCAGCCCCTCTCTATTTGGGTCTGGGGGCTTTCGTTGGGCCGGGAACCTGGGAGGTACCTGCAAGGTTGCAGTTCGCGGCCCGAGAAGCACTCTCCGGCCAACATGCCCAAGTGCAGCAACAGCTCCCAAAGCGAAGGAGCCAGGACACAAAGACCTAGCTGGCCTGAAGGGCCCCCAGGGGGCCCCCAAGCAGCCCCTCTCCATTTGGGTCTGGGGGCTTTCGTTGGGCCGGGAACCTGGGAGATTCATGCAAGGTTGCAGTTCGCGGCCCGAGAAGCACTCTCCGGCCAACATGCCCAACTGCAGCAACAGCTCCCAAAGCGAAGGAGCCAGGACCCAAAGACCTAGCTGGCCTGAAGGGCCCCCAGGGGGCCCCCAAGCAGCCCCTCTCCATTTGGGTCTGGGGGCTTTTGTTGGGCCGGGAACCTGAAAGATTCCTGCAAGGTTGCAGTTCGAGGCCCGAGAAGCACTCTCCGGCCAACATGCCCAACTGCAGCAACAGCTCCCAAAGCGAAGGAGCCAGGACCCAAAGACCTAGCTGGCCTGAAGGGCCCCCAGGGGGCCCCCAAGCAGCCCCTCTCCATTTGGGTCTGGGGGCTTTCGTTGGGCCGGGAACCTGGGATATTCCTGCAAGGTTGCAGTTCGCGGCCCGAGAAGCACTCTCCGGCCAACATGCCCAACTGCAGCAACAGCTCCCAAAGCGAAGGAGCCAGGACCCAAAGACCTAGCTGGCCTGAAGGGCCCCCAGGGGGCCCCCAAGCAGCCCCTCTCCATTTGGGTCTGGGGCCTTTCTTTAGGATGAGAACCTGGGAGATACCAGCAAGGTTGCAGTTCGCGGCCCGAGAAGCACTCTCCGGCCAACATGCCCAATATACAGCAACAGCTCCCAAACCGAAGGAGCCAGGACCCAAAGACCTAGCTGGCCTGAAGTGCCCCCAGAAGGCCACCAAGCAGCCCCTCTCCATTTGGGTCTGGGGGCTTTCGTTGGGCATGTATACCTGAGAGGTACCTGCAAGTTACAGTTCGCGGCCCGAGAAGCACTCTCCGCCCAACATGCCCAACTGCAGCAACAGCTCCCAAAGCGAAGGAGCCAGGACACAAAGACCTAGCTGGCCTGAAGGGCCCCCAGGGGGCCCCCAAGCAGCCCCTCTCCATTTGGGTCTGGGGGTTTTCGTTGGGCCGGGAACCTGGGAGGTACCTGCAAGGTTGCAGTTCGCGGCCCGAGAAGCACTCTCCGGCCAACATGCCCAACTGCAGCAACAGCTCCCAAACCGAAGGAGCCAGGACCCAAAGACCTAGCTGGCCTGAAGGGCCCCCAGGGGGCCCCCAAGCAGCCCCTCTCCATTTGGGTCTGGGGGCTTTCGTTGGGCCGGGAACCTGGGAGAATCCTGCAAGGTTGCAGTTCGCGGCCCGAGAAGCACTCTCCGGCCAACATGCCCAACTGCAGCAACAGCTCCCAAAGCGAAGGAGCCAGGACCCAAAGACCTAGCTGGCCTGAAGGGCCCCCAGGGGGCCCCCAAGCAGCCCCTCTCCATTTGGGTCTGGGGGCTTTCGTTGGGCCGGGAACCTGGGAGAATCCTGCAAGGTTGCAGTTCGCGGCCCGAGAAGCACTCTCCGGCCAACATGCCAAACTGCAGCAACAGCTCCCAAAGCGAAGGAGCCAGGACACAAAGACCTAGCTGGCCTGAAGGGCCCCCAGGGGGCCCCCAAGCAGCCCCTCTCAATTTGGGTCTGGGGGCTTTCGTTGGGCCGGGAACCTGGGAGAATCCTGCAAGGTTGCAGTTCGCGGCCCGAGAAGCACTCTCCGCCCAACATGCCCAACTGCAGCAACAGCTCCCAAAGCGAAGGAGCCAGGACCCAAAGACCTAGCTGGCCTGAAGGGCCCCCAGGGGGCCCCCAAGCAGCCCCTCTCAATTTGGGTCTGGGGGCTTTCGTTGGGCCGGGAACCTGGGAGAATCCTGCAAGGTTGCAGTTCGCGGCCCGAGAAGCACTCTCCGGCCAACATGCCCAACTGCAGCAACAGCTCCCAAAGCGAAGGAGCCAGGACCCAAAGACCTAGCTGGCCTGAAGGGCCCCCAGGGGGCCCGCAAGCAGCCCCTCTCCATTTGAGTCTGGGGGCTTTTGTTGGGCCGGGAACCTGGGAGATTCCTGCAAGGTTGCAGTTCGAGGCCCGAGAAGCACTCTCCGGCCAACATGCCCAACGTCAACAACAGCTCCCAAACCGAATGAGCCAGGACTCAAAGACCTAGCTGGCCTGAAGGGCCCCCAGGGGGCCCCCAAGCAGCCCCTCTCCATTTGGGTCTGGGGGCTTTCTTTAGGATGAGAACCTGGGAGATACCAGCAAGGTTGCAGTTCGTGGCCCGAGAAGCACTCTCCGGCCAACATGCCCAACGTCCAGCAACAGCTCCCAAACCGAAGGAGCCAGGACCCAAAGACCTAGCTGGCCTGAAGGGCCCCCAGGGGGCCACCAAGCAGCCCCTCTCCATTTGGGTCTGGGGGCTTTCGTTGGGCATGTATACCTGAGAGGTACCTGCAAGTTACAGTTCGCGGCCCGAGAAGCACTCTGCGCCCAACATGCCCAACTGCAGCAACAGCTCCCAAAGCGAAAGAGCCAGGACCCAAAGACCTAGCTGGCCTGAAGGGCCCCCAGGGGGCCACCAAGCAGCCCCTCTCCATTTGGGTCTGGGGGCTTTTGTTGGGCCGGGAACCTGAAAGATTCCTGCAAGGTTGCAGTTCGCGGCCCGAGAAGCACTCTCCGGCCAACATGCTCGACTGCAGCAACAGCTCCCAAACCGAAGGAGCCAGGACCCAAAGACCTAGCTGGCCTGAAGGGCCCCCATGGGGCCCCCAAGGAGCTCCTCTCCATTTGGGTCTGGGGGATTTAGTTGGGCCGGGAACCTGGGAGGTACCAGCAAGGTTGCAGTTCGCGGCCCGAGAAGCACTCTCCGGCCAACATGCCCAATATCCAGCAACAGCTCCCAAAGCGAAGGAACCAGGACCCAAAGACCTAGCTGGCCTGAAGGGCCCCCAGGGGGTCCCCAAGCAGCCCCTCTCCATTTGGGTCTGGGGGCTTTCGTTGGGCATGGATACCTGGGAGATTCCTGCAAGGTTGCAGTTCGCGGCCCAAGAAGCACTCTCCGGCCAACATGCCCAACTGCAGCAACAGCTACCAAACCGAAGGAGCCAGGACCCAAAGACCTAGCTGGCCTGAAGGGCCCCCAGGGGGGCCCCCAAGCAGCCCCTCTCAATTTGGGTCTGGGGGCTTTCGTTGGGCCGGGAACCTGGGAGAATCCTGCAAGGTTGCAGTTCGCGGCCCGAGAAGCACTCTCCGGCCAACATGCCCAACTGCAGCAACAGCTCCCAAAGCGAAGGAGCCAGGACCCAAAGACCTAGCTGGCCTGAAGTGCCCCCAGAAGGCCACCAAGCAGCCCCTCTCCATTTGGATCTGGGGGCTTTCGTTGGGCATGTATACCTGAGAGGTACCTGCAAGTTACAGTTCGCGGCCCGAGAAGCATTCTCCGCCCAACATGCCCAACTGCAGCAACAGCTCCCAAAGCGAAGGAGCCAGGACCCAAAGACCTAGCTGGCCTGAAGGGCCCCCAGGGGGCCCCCAAGCAGCCCCTCTCCATTTGGGTCTGGGGGCTTTTGTTGGGCCGGGAACCTGAAAGATTCCTGCAAGGTTGCAGTTCGAGGCCCGAGAAGCACTCTCCGGCCAACATGCCCAACTGCAGCAACAGCTCCCAAAGCGAAGGAGCCAGGACCCAAAGACCTAGCTGGCCTGAAGGGCCCCCAGGGGGCCCCCAAGCAGCCCCTCTCCATTTGGGTCTGGGGGCTTTCGTTGGGCCGGGAACCTGGGATATTCCTGCAAGGTTGCAGTTCGCGGCCCGAGAAGCACTCTCCGGCCAACATGCCCAACTGCAGCAACAGCTCCCAAAGCGAAGGAGCCAGGACCCAAAGACCTAGCTGGCCTGAAGGGCCCCCAGGGGGCCCCCAAGCAGCCCCTCTCCATTTGGGTCTGGGGGCTTTCTTTAGGATGAGAACCTGGGAGATACCAGCAAGGTTGCAGTTCGCGGCCCGAGAAGCACTCTCCGGCCAACATGCCCAATATACAGCAACAGCTCCCAAACCGAAGGAGCCAGGACCCAAAGACCTAGCTGGCCTGAAGTGCCCCCAGAAGGCCACCAAGCAGCCCCTCTCCATTTGGGTCTGGGGGCTTTCGTTGGGCATGTATACCTGAGAGGTACCTGCAAGTTACAGTTCGCGGCCCGAGAAGCACTCTCCGCCCAACATGCCCAACTGCAGCAACAGCTCCCAAAGCGAAGGAGCCAGGACACAAAGACCTAGCTGGCCTGAAGGGCCCCCAGGGGGCCCCCAAGCAGCCCCTCTCCATTTGGGTCTGGGGGTTTTCGTTGGGCCGGGAACCTGGGAGGTACCTGCAAGGTTGCAGTTCGCGGCCCGAGAAGCACTCTCCGGCCAACATGCCCAACTGCAGCAACAGCTCCCAAACCGAAGGAGCCAGGACCCAAAGACCTAGCTGGCCTGAAGGGCCCCCAGGGGGCCCCCAAGCAGCCCCTCTCCATTTGGGTCTGGGGGCTTTCGTTGGGCCGGGAACCTGGGAGAATCCTGCAAGGTTGCAGTTCGCGGCCCGAGAAGCACTCTCCGGCCAACATGCCCAACTGCAGCAACAGCTCCCAAAGCGAAGGAGCCAGGACCCAAAGACCTAGCTGGCCTGAAGGGCCCCCAGGGGGCCCCCAAGCAGCCCCTCTCCATTTGGGTCTGGGGGCTTTCGTTGGGCCGGGAACCTGGGAGAATCCTGCAAGGTTGCAGTTCGCGGCCCGAGAAGCACTCTCCGGCCAACATGCCAAACTGCAGCAACAGCTCCCAAAGCGAAGGAGCCAGGACACAAAGACCTAGCTGGCCTGAAGGGCCCCCAGGGGGCCCCCAAGCAGCCCCTCTCAATTTGGGTCTGGGGGCTTTCGTTGGGCCGGGAACCTGGGAGAATCCTGCAAGGTTGCAGTTCGCGGCCCGAGAAGCACTCTCCGCCCAACATGCCCAACTGCAGCAACAGCTCCCAAAGCGAAGGAGCCAGGACCCAAAGACCTAGCTGGCCTGAAGGGCCCCCAGGGGGCCCCCAAGCAGCCCCTCTCCATTTGGGTCTGGGGGCTTTCGTTGGGCCGGGAACCTGGGAGAATCCTGCAAGGTTGCAGTTCGCGGCCCGAGAAGCACTCTCCGGCCAACATGCCCAACTGCAGCAACAGCTCCCAAAGCGAAGGAGCCAGGACCCAAAGACCTAGCTGGCCTGAAGGGCCCCCAGGGGGCCCGCAAGCAGCCCCTCTCCATTTGAGTCTGGGGGCTTTTGTTGGGCCGGGAACCTGGGAGATTCCTGCAAGGTTGCAGTTCGAGGCCCGAGAAGCACTCTCCGGCCAACATGCCCAACGTCAACAACAGCTCCCAAACCGAATGAGCCAGGACACAAAGACCTAGCTGGCCTGAAGGGCCCCCAGGGGGCCCCCAAGCAGCCCCTCTCCATTTGGGTCTGGGGGCTTTCTTTAGGATGAGAACCTGGGAGATACCAGCAAGGTTGCAGTTCGTGGCCCGAGAAGCACTCTCCGGCCAACATGCCCAACGTCCAGCAACAGCTCCCAAACCGAAGGAGCCAGGACCCAAAGACCTAGCTGGCCTGAAGGGCCCCCAGGGGGCCACCAAGCAGCCCCTCTCCATTTGGGTCTGGGGGCTTTCGTTGGGCATGTATACCTGAGAGGTACCTGCAAGTTACAGTTCGCGGCCCGAGAAGCACTCTGCGCCCAACATGCCCAACTGCAGCAACAGCTCCCAAAGCGAAAGAGCCAGGACCCAAAGACCTAGCTGGCCTGAAGGGCCCCCAGGGGGCCACCAAGCAGCCCCTCTCCATTTGGGTCTGGGGGCTTTTGTTGGGCCGGGAACCTGAAAGATTCCTGCAAGGTTGCAGTTCGCGGCCCGAGAAGCACTCTCCGGCCAACATGCTCGACTGCAGCAACAGCTCCCAAACCGAAGGAGCCAGGACCCAAAGACCTAGCTGGCCTGAAGGGCCCCCATGGGGCCCCCAAGGAGCTCCTCTCCATTTGGGTCTGGGGGCTTTAGTTGGGCCGGGAACCTGGGAGGTACCAGCAAGGTTGCAGTTCGCGGCCCGAGAAGCACTCTCCGGCCAACATGCCCAATATCCAGCAACAGCTCCCAAAGCGAAGGAGCCAGGACCCAAAGACCTAGCTGGCCTGAAGGGCCCCCAGGGGGTCCCCAAGCAGCCCCTCTCCATTTGGGTCTGGGGGCTTTCGTTGGGCATGGATACCTGGGAGATTCCTGCAAGGTTGCAGTTCGCGGCCCAAGAAGCACTCTCCGGCCAACATGCCCAACTGCAGCAACAGCTACCAAACCGAAGGAGCCAGGACCCAAAGACCTAGCTGGCCTGAAGGGCCCCCAGGGGGGCCCCCAAGCAGCCCCTCTCAATTTGGGTCTGGGGGCTTTCGTTGGGCCGGGAACCTGGGAGAATCCTGCAAGGTTGCAGTTCGCGGCCCGAGAAGCACTCTCCGGCCAACATGCCCAACTGCAGCAACAGCTCCCAAAGCGAAGGAGCCAGGACCCAAAGACCTAGCTGGCCTGAAGTGCCCCCAGAAGGCCACCAAGCAGCCCCTCTCCATTTGGATCTGGGGGCTTTCGTTGGGCATGTATACCTGAGAGGTACCTGCAAGTTACAGTTCGCGGCCCGAGAAGCATTCTCCGCCCAACATGCCCAACTGCAGCAACAGCTCCCAAAGCGAAGGAGCCAGGACCCAAAGACCTAGCTGGCCTGAAGGGCCCCCAGGGGGCCCCCAAGCAGCCCCTCTCCATTTGGGTCTGGGGGTTTTCGTTGGGCCGGGAACCTGGGAGGTACCTGCAAGGTTGCAGTTCGCGGCCCGAGAAGCACTCTCCGGCCAACATGCCCAACTGCAGCAACAGCTCCCAAAGCGAAGGAGCCAGGACCCAAAGACCTAGCTGGCCTGAAGGGCCCCCAGGGGGCCCCCAAGCAGCCCCTCTCCATTTGGGTCTGGGGGCTTTCGTTGGGCCGGGAACCTGGGAGAATCCTGCAAGGTTGCAGTTCGCGGCCCGAGAAGCACTCTCCGGCCAACATGCCCAACTGCAGCAACAGCTCCCAAAGCGAAGGAGCCAGGACCCAAAGACCTAGCTGGCCTGAAGGGCCCCCAGGGGGCCCCCAAGCAGCCCCTCTCCATTTGGGTCTGGGGGCTTTCGTTGGGCCGGGAACCTGGGAGAATCCTGCAAGGTTGCAGTTCGCGGCCCGAGAAGCACTCTCCGGCCAACATGCCCAACTGCAGCAACAGCTCCCAAACCGAAGGAGCCAGGACCCAAAGACCTAGCTGGCCTGAAGGGCCCCCAGGGGGCCCCCAAGCAGCCCCTCTCAATTTGGGTCTGGGGGCTTTCGTTGGGCCGGGAACCTGGGAGGTACCTGCAAGGTTGCAGTTCGCGGCCCGAGAAGCACTCTCCGGCCAACATGCCCAATATCCAGCAACAGCTCCCAAAGCGAAGGAGACAGGACCCAAAGACCTAGCTGGCCTGAAGGGCCCCCAGAAGGCCACCAAGCAGCCCCTCTCCATTTGGGTCTGGGGGCTTTCGTTGGTCATGTATACCTGAGAGGTACCTGCAAGTTACAGTTCGCGGCCCGAGAAGCACTCTCCGCCCAACATGCCCAACTGAAGCAACAGCTCCCAAAGCGAAGGAGCCAGGACCCAAAGACCTAGCTGGCCTGAAGGGCCCCCATGGGGCCCCCAAGGAGCTCCTCTCCATTTGGGTCTGGGGGCTTTAGTTGGGCCGGGAACCTGGGAGGTACCAGCAAGGTTGCAGTTCGCGGCCCGAGAAGCACTCTCCGGCCAACATGCCCAACTGCAGCAACAGCTCCCAAAGCGAAGGAGCCAGGACCCAAAGACCTAGCTGGCCTGAAGGGCCCCCAGGGGGCCCCCAAGCAGCCCCTCTCCATTTGGGTCTGGGGGCTTTCGTTGGGCATGGAACCTGGGAGATTCCTGCAAGGTTGCAGTTCGCGGCCCAAGAAGCACTCTCCGGCCAACATGCCCAACTGCAGCAACAGCTACCAAACCGAAGGAGCCAGGACCCAAAGACCTAGCTGGCCTGAAGGGCCCCCAGGGGGGCCCCCAAGCAGCCCCTATCAATTTGGGTCTGGGGGCTTTCGTTGGGCCGGGAACCTGGGAGAATCCTGCAAGGTTGCAGTTCGCGGCCCGAGAAGCACTCTCCGGCCAACATGCCCAACTGCAGCAACAGCTCCCAAAGCGAAGGAGCCAGGACCCAAAGACCTAGCTGGCCTGAAGGGCCCCCAGGGGGCCCCCAAGCAGCCCCTCTCAATTTGGGTCTGGGGGCTTTCGTTGGGCCGGGAACATGGGAGAATCCTGCAAGGTTGCAGTTCGCGGCCCGAGAAGCACTCTCCGGCCAACATGCCCAACTGCAGCAACAGCTCCCAAAGCGAAGGAGCCAGGACCCAAAGACCTAGCTGGCCTGAAGGGCCCCCAGGGGGCCCCCAAGCAGCCCCTCTCCATTTGAGTCTGGGGGCTTTTGTTGGGCCGGGAACCTGGGAGATTCCTGCAAGGTTGCAGTTCGAGGCCCGAGAAGCACTCTCCGGCCAACATGCCCAACGTCAACAACAGCTCCCAAACCGAATGAGCCAGGACACAAAGACCTAGCTGGCCTGAAGGGCCCCCAGGGCGCCCCCAAGCAGCCCCTCTCCATTTGGGTCTGGGGGCTTTCTTTAGGAAGAGAACCTGGGAGATACCAGCAAGGTTGCAGTTCGCGGCCCGAGAAGCACTCTCCGGCCAACATGCCCAATATCCAGCAACAGCTCCCAAACCGAAGGAGCCAGGACCCAAAGACCTAGCTGGCCTGAAGTGCCTCCAGAAGGCCACCAAGCAGCCCCTCTCCATTTGGGTCTGGGGGCTTTCGTTGGGCATGTATACCTGAGAGGTACCTGCAAGTTACAGTTCGCGGCCCGAGAAGCACTCTCCACCCAACATGCCCAACTGCAGCAACAGCTCCCAAAGCGAAGGAGCCAGGACCCAAAGACCTAGCTGGCCTGAAGGGCCCCCAGGGGGCCCCCAAGCAGCCCCTCTCCATTTGGGTCTGGGGGTTTTCGTTGGGCCGGGAACCTGGGAGGTACCTGCAAGGTTGCAGTTCGCGGCCCGAGAAGCACTCTCCGGCCAACATGCCCAACTGCAGCAACAGCTCCCAAACCGAAGGAGCCAGGACCCAAAGACCTAGCTGGCCTGAAGGGCCCCCAGGGGGCCCCCAAGCAGCCCCTCTCCATTTGGGTCTGGGGGCTTTCGTTGGGCCGGGAACCTGGGAGAATCCTGCAAGGTTGCAGTTCGCGGCCCGAGAAGCACTCTCCGGCCAACATGCCCAACTGCAGCAACAGCTCCCAAAGCGAAGGAGCCAGGACCCAAAGACCTAGCTGGCCTGAAGGGCCCCCAGGGGGCCCCCAAGCAGCCCCTCTCCATTTGGGTCTGGGGGCTTTCGTTGGGCCGGGAACCTGGGAGATTCATGCAAGGTTGCAGTTCGCGGCCCGAGAAGCACTCTCCGGCCAACATGCCCAACTGCAGCAACAGCTCCCAAAGCGAAGGAGCGAGGACCCAAAGACCTAGCTGGCCTGAAGGGCCCCCAGGGGGCCCCCAAGCAGCCCCTCTCAATTTGGGTCTGGGGGCTTTTGTTGGGCCGGGAACCTGGGAGAATCCTGCAAGGTTGCAGTTCGCGGCCCGAGAAGCACTCTCCGGCCAACATGCCCAACTGCAGCAACAGCTCCCAAAGCGAAGGTGCCAGGACCCAAAGACCTAGCTGGCCTGAAGGGCCCCCAGGGGGCCCCCAAGCAGCCCCTCTCCATTTGGGTCTGGGGGCTTTCGTTGGGCCGGGAACCTGGGAGGTACCTGCAAGGTTGCAGTTCGCGGCCCGAGAAGCACTCTCCGGCCAACATGCCCAACTGCAGCAACAGCTCCCAAAGCGAAGGAGCCAGGACCCAAAGACCTAGCTGGCCTGAAAAGCCCCCAGGGGGCCCCCAAGCAGCCCCTCTCCATTTGGGTCTGGGGGCTTTCGTTGGGCCGGGAACCTGGGAGATTCCTGCAAGGTTGCAGTTCGAGGCCCGAGAAGCACTCTCCGGCCAACATGCCCAATATCCAGCAACAGCTCCCAAAGCGAAGGAGACAGGACCCAAAGACCTAGCTGGCCTGAAGGGCCCCCAGAAGGCCACCAAGCAGCCCCTCTCCATTTGGGTCTGGGGGCTTTCGTTGGGCATGTATACCTGAGAGGTACCTGCAAGTTACAGTTCGCGGCCCGAGAAGCACTCTCCGCCCAACATGCCCAACTGCAGCAACAGCTCCCAAAGCGAAGGAGCCAGGACCCAAAGACCTAGCTGGCCTGAAGGGCCCCCAGGGGGCCCCCAAGCAGCCCCTCTCCATTTGGGTCTGGGGGTTTTCGTTGGGCCGGGAACCTGGGAGGTACCTGCAAGGTTGCAGTTCGCGGCCCGAGAAGCACTCTCCGGCCAACATGCCCAACTGCAGCAACAGCTCCCAAAGCGAAGGAGCCAGGACCCAAAGACCTAGCTGGCCTGAAGGGCCCCCAGGGGGCCCCCAAGCAGCCCCTCTCCATTTGGGTCTGGGGGCTTTCGTTGGGCCGGGAACCTGGGAGAATCCTGCAAGGTTGCAGTTCGCGGCCCGAGAAGCACTCTCCGGCCAACATGCCCAACTGCAGCAACAGCTCCCAAACCGAAGGAGCCAGGACACAAAGACCTAGCTGGCCTGAAGGGCCCCCAGGGGGCCCCCAAGCAGCCCCTCTCTATTTGGGTCTGGGGGCTTTCGTTGGGCCGGGAACCTGGGAGGTACCTGCAAGGTTGCAGTTCGCGGCCCGAGAAGCACTCTCCGGCCAACATGCCCAACTGCAGCAACAGCTCCCAAAGCGAAGGAGCCAGGACCCAAAGACCTAGCTGGCCTGAAGGGCCCCCAGGGGGCCCCCAAGTAGGCTTTCTCCATTTGGGTCTGGGGGCTTTCTTTAGGCTGAGAACCTGGGAGATACCATCAAGGTTGCAGTTCGCGGCCCGAGAAGCACTCTCCGGCCAACATGCCCAATATCCAGCAACAGCTCCCAAAGCGAAGGAGACAGGACCCAAAGACCTAGCTGGCCTGAAGGGCCCCCAGAAGGCCACCAAGCAGCCCCTCTCCATTTGGGTCTGGGGGCTTTCGTTGGTCATGTATACCTGAGAGGTACCTGCAAGTTACAGTTCGCGGCCCGAGAAGCACTCTCCGGCCAACATGCCCAACTGCAGCAACAGCTCCCAAAGCGAAGGAGCCAGGACCCAAAGACCTAGCTGGCCTGAAGGGCCCCCAGGGGGCCCCCAAGGAGCTCCTCTCCATTTGGGTCTGGGGGCTTTAGTTGGGCCGGGAACCTGGGAGGTACCAGCAAGGTTGCAGTTCGCGGCCCGAGAAGCACTCTCCGGCCAACATGCCCAACTGCAGCAACAGCTACCAAACCGAAGGAGCCAGGACCCAAAGACCTAGCTGGCCTGAAGGGCCCCCAGGGGGGCCCCCAAGCAGCCCCTATCAATTTGGGTCTGGGGGCTTTCGTTGGGCCGGGAACCTGGGAGAATCCTGCAAGGTTGCAGTTCGCGGCCCGAGAAGCACTCTCCGGCCAACATGCCCAACTGCAGCAACAGCTCCCAAAGCGAAGGAGCCAGGACCCAAAGACCTAGCTGGCCTGAAGGGCCCCCAGGGGGCCCCCAAGCAGCCCCTCTCAATTTGGGTCTGGGGGCTTTCGTTGGGCCGGGAACATGGGAGAATCCTGCAAGGTTGCAGTTCGCGGCCCGAGAAGCACTCTCCGGCCAACATGCCCAACTGCAGCAACAGCTCCCAAAGCGAAGGAGCCAGGACCCAAAGACCTAGCTGGCCTGAAGGGCCCCCAGGGGGCCCCCAAGCAGCCCCTCTCCATTTGGGTCTGGGGGCTTTCGTTGGGCCGGGAACCTGGGAGATTCATGCAAGGTTGCAGTTCGCGGCCCGAGAAGCACTCTCCGGCCAACATGCCCAACTGCAGCAACAGCTCCCAAACCGAAGGAGCCAGGACCCAAAGACCTAGCTGGCCTGAAGGGCCCCCAGGGGGCCCCCAAGCAGCCCCTCTCAATTTGGGTCTGGGGGCTTTTGTTGGGCCGGGAACCTGGGAGAATCCTGCAAGGTTGCAGTTCGCGGCCCGAGAAGCACTCTCCGGCCAACATGCCCAACTGCAGCAACAGCTCCCAAAGCGAAGGTGCCAGGACCCAAAGACCTAGCTGGCCTGAAGGGCCCCCAGGGGGCCCCCAAGCAGCCCCTCTCCATTTGGGTCTGGGGGCTTTTGTTGGGCCGGGAACCTGGGAGGTACCTGCAAGGTTGCAGTTCGCGGCCCGAGAAGCACTCTCCGGCCAACATGCCCAACTGCAGCAACAGCTCCCAAAGCGAAGGAGCCAGGACCCAAAGACCTAGCTGGCCTGAAGGGCCCCCAGGGGGCCCCCAAGCAGCCCCTCTCCATTTGGGTCTGGGGGCTTTCGTTGGGCCGGGAACCTGGGAGATTCCTGCAAGGTTGCAGTTCGAGGCCCGAGAAGCACTCTCCGGCCAACATGCCCAACTGCAGCAACAGCTCCCAAAGCGAAGGAGCCAGGACACAAAGACCTAGCTGGCCTGAAGGGCCCCCAGGGGGCCCCCAAGTAGGCTTTCTCCATTTGGGTCTGGGGGCTTTCTTAGGCTGAGAACCTGGGAGATACCAGCAAGGTTGCAGTTCGCGGCCCGAGAAGCACTCTCCGGCCAACATGCCCAATATCCAGCAACAGCTCCCAAAGCGAAGGAGACAGGACCCAAAGACCTAGCTGGCCTGAAGGGCCCCCAGGGGGCCCCCAAGCAGCCCCTCTCCATTTGGGTCTGGGGGCTTTCGTTGGGCCGGGAACCTGGGAGAATCCTGCAAGGTTGCAGTTCGCGGCCCGAGAAGCACTCTCCGGCCAACATGCCCAACGTCCAGCAACAGCTCCCAAACCGAAGGAGCCAGGACCCAAAGACCTAGCTGGCCTGAAGGGCCCCCAGGGGGCCCCCAAGCAGCCCCTCTCAATTTGGGTCTGGGGGCTTTCGTTGGGCCGGGAACCTGGGAGAATCCTGCAAGGTTGCAGTTCGCGGCCCGAGAAGCACTCTCCGGCCAACATGCCCAACTGCAGCAACAGCTCCCAAACCGAAGGAGCCAGGACACAAAGACCTAGCTGGCCTGAAGGGCCCCCAGGGGGCCCCCAAGCAGCCCCTCTCTATTTGGGTCTGGGGGCTTTCGTTGGGCATGGAACCTGGGAGGTACCTGCAAGGTTGCAGTTCGCGGCCCGAGAAGCACTCTCCGGCCAACATGCCCAACTGCAGCAACAGCTCCCAAAGCGAAGGAGCCAGGACCCAAAGACCTAGCTGGCCTGAAGGGCCCCCAGGGGGCCCCCAAGCAGCCCCTCTCAATTTGGGTCTGGGGGCTTTCGTTGGGCCGGGAACCTGGGAGATTCCTGCAAGGTTGCAGTTCGAGGCCCGAGAAGCACTCTCCGGCCAACATGCCCAACTGCAGCAACAGCTCCCAAACCGAATGAGCCAGGACACAAAGACCTAGCTGGCCTGAAGGGCCCCCAGGGGGCCCCCAAGTAGGCTTTCTCCATTTGGGTCTGGGGGCTTTCTTAGGCTGAGAACCTGGGAGATACCAGCAAGGTTGCAGTTCGCGGCCCGAGAAGCACTCTCCGGCCAACATGCCCAATATCCAGCAACAGCTCCCAAAGCGAAGGAGACAGGACCCAAAGACCTAGCTGGCCTGAAGGGCCCCCAGGGGGCCACCAAGCAGCCCCTCTCCATTTGGGTCTGGGGGCTTTCGTTGGGCATGTATACCTGAGAGGTACCTGCAAGATACAGTTCGCGGCCCGAGAAGCACTCTCCGGCCAACATGCCCAACTGCAGCAACAGCTCCCAAAGCGAAAGAGCCAGGACACAAAGACCTAGCTGGCCTGAAGGGCCCCCAGGGGGCCACCAAGCAGCCCCTCTCAATTTGGGTCTGGGGGCTTTCGTTGGGCATGGATACCTGAGAGGTACCTGCAAGGTTGCAGTTCGCGGCCCGAGAAGCACTCTCCGGCCAACATGCTCGACTGCAGCAACAGCTCCCAAACCGAAGGAGCCAGGACCCAAAGACCTAGCTGGCCTGAAGGGCCCCCAGGGGGCCCCCAAGCAGCCCCTCTCCATTTGGGTCTGGGGGTTTTCGTTGGGCCGGGAACCTGGGAGGTACCTGCAAGGTTGCAGTTCGCGGCCCGAGAAGCACTCTCCGGCCAACATGCCCAACTGCAGCAACAGCTCCCAAACCGAAGGAGCCAGGACCCAAAGACCTAGCTGGCCTGAAGGGCCCCCAGGGGGCCCCCAAGCAGCCCCTCTCCATTTGGGTCTGGGGGCTTTCGTTGGGCCGGGAACCTGGGAGGTACCTGCAAGGTTGCAGTTCGCGGCCCGAGAAGCACTCTCCGGCCAACATGCCCAACTGCAGCAACAGCTCCCAAACCGAAGGAGCCAGGACCCAAAGACCTAGCTGGCCTGAAGGGCCCCCAGGGGGCCCCCAAGCAGCCCCTCTCCATTTGGGTCTGGGGGCTTTCGTTGGGCCGGGAACCTGGGAGAATCCTGCAAGGTTGCAGTTCGCGGCCCGAGAAGCACTCTCCGGACAACATGCTCAACTGCAGCAACAGCTCCCAAAGCGAAGGAGCCAGGACCCAAAGACCTAGCTGGCCTGAAGGGCCCCCAGGGGGCCCCCAAGCAGCCCCTCTCCATTTGGGTCTGGGGGCTTTCGTTGGGCCGGGAACCTGGGAGAATCCTGCAAGGTTGCAGTTCGCGGCCCGAGAAGCACTCTCCGGCCAACATGCCCAACTGCAGCAACAGCTCCCAAAGCGAAGGAGCCAGGACCCAAAGACCTAGCTGGCCTGAAGGGCCCCCAGGGGGCCCCCAAGCAGCCCCTCTCTATTTGGGTCTGGGGGCTTTCGTTGGGCCGGGAACCTGGGAGGTACCTGCAAGGTTGCAGTTCGCGGCCCGAGAAGCACTCTCCGGCCAACATGCCCAAGTGCAGCAACAGCTCCCAAAGCGAAGGAGCCAGGACACAAAGACCTAGCTGGCCTGAAGGGCCCCCAGGGGGCCCCCAAGTAGGCTTTCTCCATTTGCGTCTGGGGGCTTTCTTTAGGCTGAGAACCTGGGAGATACCAGCAAGGTTGCAGTTCGCGGCCCGAGAAGCACTCTCCGGCCAACATGCCCAATATCCAGCAACAGCTCCCAAAGCGAAGGAGACAGGACCCAAAGACCTAGCTGGCCTGAAGGGCCCCCAGAAGGCCACCAAGCAGCCCCTCTCCATTTGGGTCTGGGGGCTTTCGTTGGTCATGTATACCTGAGAGGTACCTGCAAGTTACAGTTCGCGGCCCGAGAAGCACTCTCCGGCCAACATGCCCAACTGCAGCAACAGCTCCCAAACCGAAGGAGCCAGGACACAAAGACCTAGCTGGCCTGAAGGGCCCCCAGGGTGCCACCAAGCAGCCCCTCTCCATTTGGGTCTGGGGGCTTTAGTTGGGCCGGGAACCTGGGAGGTACCAGCAAGGTTGCAGTTCGCGGCCCGAGAAGCACTCTCCGGCCAACATGCCCAACTGCAGCAACAGCTCCCAAAGCGAAGGAGCCAGGACCCAAAGACCTAGCTGGCCTGAAGGGCCCCCAGGGGGCCCCCAAGCAGCCCCTCTCAATTTGGGTCTGGGGGCTTTTGTTGGGCCGGGAACGTGGGAGAATCCTGCAAGGTTGCAGTTCGCGGCCCGAGAAGCACTCTCCGGCCAACATGCCCAACTGCAGCAACAGCTCCCAAAGCGAAGGAGCCAGGACCCAAAGACCTAGCTGGCCTGAAGGGCCCCCAGGGGGCCCCCAAGCAGCCCCTCTCAATTTGGGTCTGGGGGCTTTCGTTGGGCCGGGAACCTGGGAGGTACCTGCAAGGTTGCAGTTCGCGGCCCGAGAAGCACTCTCCGGCCAACATGCCCAACTGCAGCAACAGCTCCCAAAGCGAAGGAGCCAGGACCCAAAGACCTAGCTGGCCTGAAGGGCCCCCAGGGGGCCCCCAAGCAGCCCCTCTCCATTTGGGTCTGGGGGCTTTCGTTGGGCCGGGAACCTGGGAGATTCCTGCAAGGTTGCAGTTCGAGGCCCGAGAAGCACTCTCCGGCCAACATGCCCAACTGCAGCAACAGCTCCCAAACCGAATGAGCCAGGACACAAAGACCTAGCTGGCCTGAAGTGCCCCCAGGGGGCCCCCAAGTAGGCTTTCTCCATTTGGGTCTGGGGGCTTTCTTTAGGCTGAGAACCTGGGAGATACCAGCAAGGTTGCAGTTCGCGGCCCGAGAAGCACTCTCCGGCCAACATGCCCAATATCCAGCAACAGCTCCCAAAGCGAAGGAGACAGGACCCAAAGACCTAGCTGGCCTGAAGGGCCCCCAGAAGGCCACCAAGCAGCCCCTCTCCATTTGGGTCTGGGGGCTTTCGTTGGGCATGTATACCTGAGAGGTACCTGCAAGTTAAAGTTCGCGGCCCGAGAAGCACTCTGCGCCCAACATGCCCAACTGCAGCAACAGCTCCCAAACCGAAGGAGCCAGGACACAAAGACCTAGCTGGCCTGAAGGGCCCCCAGGGGGCCCCCAAGCAGCCCCTCTCAATTTGGGTCTGGGGGCTTTCGTTGGGCATGGATACCTGAGAGGTACCTGCAAGGTTGCAGTTCGCGGCCCGAGAAGCACTCTCCGGCCAACATGCTCAACTGCAGCAACAGCTCCCAAACCGAAGGAGCCAGGACCCAAAGACCTAGCTGGCCTGAAGGGCCCCCATGGGGCCCCCAAGGAGCTCCTCTCCATTTGGGTCTGGGGGCTTTACTTGGGCCGGGAACCTGGGAGGTACCAGCAAGGTTGCAGTTCGCGGCCCGAGAAGCACTCTCCGGCCAACATGCCCAACTGCAGCAACAGCTCCCAAAGCGAAGGAGCCAGGACCCAAAGACCTAGCTGGCCTGAAGGGCCCCCAGGGGGCCCCCAAGCAGCCCCTCTCAATTTGGGTCTGGGGGCTTTTGTTGGGCATGGAACCTGGGAGATTCCTGCAAGGTTGCAGTTCGAGGCCCGAGAAGCACTCTCCGGCCAACATGCCCAACTGCAGCAACAGCTCCCAAACCGAAGGAGCCAGGACCCAAAGACCTAGCTGGCCTGAAGGGCCCCCAGGGGGCCCCCAAGCAGCCCCTCTCCATTTGGGTCTGGGGGCTTTCGTTGGGCCGGGAACCTGGGAGATTCCTGCAAGGTTGCAGTTCGCGGCCCGAGAAGCACTCTCCGGCCAACATGCCCAACTGCAGCAACAGCTCCCAAAGCGAAGGAGCCAGGACCCAAAGACCTAGCTGGCCTGAAGGGCCCCCAGGGGGCCCCCAAGCAGCCCCTCTCCATTTGGGTCTGGGGGCTTTCGTTGGGCCGGGAACCTGGGAGATTCATGCAAGGTTGCAGTTCGCGGCCCGAGAAGCACTCTCCGGCCAACATGCCCAACTGCAGCAACAGCTCCCAAAGCGAAGGAGCCAGGACACAAAGACCTAGCTGGCCTGAAGGGCCCCCAGGGGGCCCCCAAGCAGCCCCTCTCCATTTGGGTCTGGGGGCTTTTGTTGGGCCGGGAACCTGAAAGATTCCTGCAAGGTTGCAGTTCGCGGCCCGAGAAGCACTCTCCGGCCAACATGCCCAACTGCAGCAACAGCTCCCAAAGCGAAGGAGCCAGGACCCAAAGACCTAGCTGGCCTGAAGGGCCCCCAGGGGGCCCCCAAGCAGCCCCTCTCCATTTGGGTCTGGGGGCTTTCGTTGGGCCGGGAACATGGGAGAATCCTGCAAGGTTGCAGTTCGCGGCCCGAGAAGCACTCTCCGGCCAACATGCCCAACTGCAGCAACAGCTCCCAAAGCGAAGGAGCCAGGACCCAAAGACCTAGCTGGCCTGAAGGGCCCCCAGGGGGCCCCCAAGCAGCCCCTCTCCATTTGGGTCTGGGGGCTTTCTTTAGGATGAGAACCTGGGAGATACCAGCAAGGTTGCAGTTCGCGGCCCGAGAAGCACTCTCCGGCCAACATGCCCAATATACAGCAACAGCTCCCAAACCGAAGGAGCCAGGACCCAAAGACCTAGCTGGCCTGAAGTGCCCCCAGAAGGCCACCAAGCAGCCCCTCTCCATTTGGGTCTGGGGGCTTTCGTTGGGCATGTATACCTGAGAGGTACCTGCAAGTTACAGTTCGCGGCCCGAGAAGCACTCTCCGCCCAACATGCCCAACTGCAGCAACAGCTCCCAAAGCGAAGGAGCCAGGACACAAAGACCTAGCTGGCCTGAAGGGCCCCCAGGGGGCCCCCAAGCAGCCCCTCTCCATTTGGGTCTGGGGGTTTTCGTTGGGCCGGGAACCTGGGAGGTACCTGCAAGGTTGCAGTTCGCGGCCCGAGAAGCACTCTCCGGCCAACATGCCCAACTGCAGCAACAGCTCCCAAACCGAAGGAGCCAGGACCCAAAGACCTAGCTGGCCTGAAGGGCCCCCAGGGGGCCCCCAAGCAGCCCCTCTCCATTTGGGTCTGGGGGCTTTCGTTGGGCCGGGAACCTGGGAGAATCCTGCAAGGTTGCAGTTCGCGGCCCGAGAAGCACTCTCCGGCCAACATGCCCAACTGCAGCAACAGCTCCCAAAGCGAAGGAGCCAGGACCCAAAGACCTAGCTGGCCTGAAGGGCCCCCAGGGGGCCCCCAAGCAGCCCCTCTCCATTTGGGTCTGGGGGCTTTCGTTGGGCCGGGAACCTGGGAGAATCCTGCAAGGTTGCAGTTCGCGGCCCGAGAAGCACTCTCCGGCCAACATGCCAAACTGCAGCAACAGCTCCCAAAGCGAAGGAGCCAGGACACAAAGACCTAGCTGGCCTGAAGGGCCCCCAGGGGGCCCCCAAGCAGCCCCTCTCAATTTGGGTCTGGGGGCTTTCGTTGGGCCGGGAACCTGGGAGGTACCTGCAAGGTTGCAGTTCGCGGCCCGAGAAGCACTCTCCGCCCAACATGCCCAACTGCAGCAACAGCTCCCAAAGCGAAGGAGCCAGGACCCAAAGACCTAGCTGGCCTGAAGGGCCCCCAGGGGGCCCCCAAGCAGCCCCTCTCAATTTGGGTCTGGGGGCTTTCGTTGGGCCGGGAACCTGGGAGAATCCTGCAAGGTTGCAGTTCGCGGCCCGAGAAGCACTCTCCGGCCAACATGCCCAACTGCAGCAACAGCTCCCAAAGCGAAGGAGCCAGGACCCAAAGACCTAGCTGGCCTGAAGGGCCCCCAGGGGGCCCGCAAGCAGCCCCTCTCCATTTGAGTCTGGGGGCTTTTGTTGGGCCGGGAACCTGGGAGATTCCTGCAAGGTTGCAGTTCGAGGCCCGAGAAGCACTCTCCGGCCAACATGCCCAACGTCAACAACAGCTCCCAAACCGAATGAGCCAGGACACAAAGACCTAGCTGGCCTGAAGGGCCCCCAGGGGGCCCCCAAGCAGCCCCTCTCCATTTGGGTCTGGGGGCTTTCTTTAGGATGAGAACCTGGGAGATACCAGCAAGGTTGCAGTTCGTGGCCCGAGAAGCACTCTCCGGCCAACATGCCCAACGTCCAGCAACAGCTCCCAAACCGAAGGAGCCAGGACCCAAAGACCTAGCTGGCCTGAAGGGCCCCCAGGGGGCCACCAAGCAGCCCCTCTCCATTTGGGTCTGGGGGCTTTCGTTGGGCATGTATACCTGAGAGGTACCTGCAAGTTACAGTTCGCGGCCCGAGAAGCACTCTGCGCCCAACATGCCCAACTGCAGCAACAGCTCCCAAAGCGAAAGAGCCAGGACCCAAAGACCTAGCTGGCCTGAAGGGCCCCCAGGGGGCCACCAAGCAGCCCCTCTCCATTTGGGTCTGGGGGCTTTTGTTGGGCCGGGAACCTGAAAGATTCCTGCAAGGTTGCAGTTCGCGGCCCGAGAAGCACTCTCCGGCCAACATGCTCGACTGCAGCAACAGCTCCCAAACCGAAGGAGCCAGGACCCAAAGACCTAGCTGGCCTGAAGGGCCCCCAGGGGGCCCCCAAGGAGCTCCTCTCCATTTGGGTCTGGGGGCTTTAGTTGGGCCGGGAACCTGGGAGGTACCAGCAAGGTTGCAGTTCGCGGCCCGAGAAGCACTCTCCGGCCAACATGCCCAACTGCAGCAACAGCTCCCAAAGCGAAGGAGCCAGGACCCAAAGACCTAGCTGGCCTGAAGGGCCCCCAGGGGGCCCCCAAGCAGCCCCTCTCCATTTGGGTCTGGGGGCTTTCGTTGGGCATGGATACCTGGGAGATTCCTGCAAGGTTGCAGTTCGCGGCCCAAGAAGCACTCTCCGGCCAACATGCCCAACTGCAGCAACAGCTACCAAACCGAAGGAGCCAGGACCCAAAGACCTAGCTGGCCTGAAGGGCCCCCAGGGGGGCCCCCAAGCAGCCCCTCTCAATTTGGGTCTGGGGGCTTTCGTTGGGCCGGGAACCTGGGAGAATCCTGCAAGGTTGCAGTTCGCGGCCCGAGAAGCACTCTCCGGCCAACATGCCCAACTGCAGCAACAGCTCCCAAAGCGAAGGAGCCAGGACCCAAAGACCTAGCTGGCCTGAAGTGCCCCCAGAAGGCCACCAAGCAGCCCCTCTCCATTTGGATCTGGGGGCTTTCGTTGGGCATGTATACCTGAGAGGTACCTGCAAGTTACAGTTCGCGGCCCGAGAAGCATTCTCCGCCCAACATGCCCAACTGCAGCAACAGCTCCCAAAGCGAAGGAGCCAGGACCCAAAGACCTAGCTGGCCTGAAGGGCCCCCAGGGGGCCCCCAAGCAGCCCCTCTCAATTTGGGTCTGGGGGCTTTCGTTGGGCCGGGAACCTGGGAGAATCCTGCAAGGTTGCAGTTCGCGGCCCGAGAAGCACTCTCCGGCCAACATGCCCAACTGCAGCAACAGCTCCCAAAGCGAAGGAGCCAGGACCCAAAGACCTAGCTGGCCTGAAGGGCCCCCAGGGGGCCCCCAAGCAGCCCCTCTCCATTTGGGTCTGGGGGCTTTCGTTGGGCCGGGAACCTGGGAGAATCCTGCAAGGTTGCAGTTCGCGGCCCGAGAAGCACTCTCCGGCCAACATGCCCAACTGCAGCAACAGCTCCCAAAGCGAAGGAGCCAGGACCCAAAGACCTAGCTGGCCTGAAGGGCCCCCATGGGGCCCCCAAGGAGCTCCTCTCCATTTGGGTCTGGGGGCTTTAGTTGGGCCGGGAACCTGGGAGGTACCAGCAAGGTTGCAGTTCGCGGCCCGAGAAGCACTCTCCGGCCAACATGCCCAACTGCAGCAACAGCTCCCAAAGCGAAGGAGCCAGGACCCAAAGACCTAGCTGGCCTGAAGGGCCCCCAGGGGGCCCCCAAGCAGCCCCTCTCCATTTGGGTCTGGGGGCTTTCGTTGGGCATGGAACCTGGGAGATTCCTGCAAGGTTGCAGTTCGCGGCCCAAGAAGCACTCTCCGGCCAACATGCCCAACTGCAGCAACAGCTACCAAACCGAAGGAGCCAGGACCCAAAGACCTAGCTGGCCTGAAGGGCCCCCAGGGGGGCCCCCAAGCAGCCCCTATCAATTTGGGTCTGGGGGCTTTCGTTGGGCCGGGAACCTGGGAGAATCCTGCAAGGTTGCAGTTCGCGGCCCGAGAAGCACTCTCCGGCCAACATGCCCAACTGCAGCAACAGCTCCCAAAGCGAAGGAGCCAGGACCCAAAGACCTAGCTGGCCTGAAGGGCCCCCAGGGGGCCCCCAAGCAGCCCCTCTCAATTTGGGTCTGGGGGCTTTCGTTGGGCCGGGAACATGGGAGAATCCTGCAAGGTTGCAGTTCGCGGCCCGAGAAGCACTCTCCGGCCAACATGCCCAACTGCAGCAACAGCTCCCAAAGCGAAGGAGCCAGGACCCAAAGACCTAGCTGGCCTGAAGGGCCCCCAGGGGGCCCCCAAGCAGCCCCTCTCCATTTGAGTCTGGGGGCTTTTGTTGGGCCGGGAACCTGGGAGATTCCTGCAAGGTTGCAGTTCGAGGCCCGAGAAGCACTCTCCGGCCAACATGCCCAACGTCAACAACAGCTCCCAAACCGAATGAGCCAGGACACAAAGACCTAGCTGGCCTGAAGGGCCCCCAGGGCGCCCCCAAGCAGCCCCTCTCCATTTGGGTCTGGGGGCTTTCTTTAGGAAGAGAACCTGGGAGATACCAGCAAGGTTGCAGTTCGCGGCCCGAGAAGCACTCTCCGGCCAACATGCCCAATATCCAGCAACAGCTCCCAAACCGAAGGAGCCAGGACCCAAAGACCTAGCTGGCCTGAAGTGCCTCCAGAAGGCCACCAAGCAGCCCCTCTCCATTTGGGTCTGGGGGCTTTCGTTGGGCATGTATACCTGAGAGGTACCTGCAAGTTACAGTTCGCGGCCCGAGAAGCACTCTCCACCCAACATGCCCAACTGCAGCAACAGCTCCCAAAGCGAAGGAGCCAGGACCCAAAGACCTAGCTGGCCTGAAGGGCCCCCAGGGGGCCCCCAAGCAGCCCCTCTCCATTTGGGTCTGGGGGTTTTCGTTGGGCCGGGAACCTGGGAGGTACCTGCAAGGTTGCAGTTCGCGGCCCGAGAAGCACTCTCCGGCCAACATGCCCAACTGCAGCAACAGCTCCCAAAGCGAAGGAGCCAGGACCCAAAGACCTAGCTGGCCTGAAGGGCCCCCAGGGGGCCCCCAAGCAGCCCCTCTCCATTTGGGTCTGGGGGCTTTCGTTGGGCCGGGAACCTGGGAGAATCCTGCAAGGTTGCAGTTCGCGGCCCGAGAAGCACTCTCCGGCCAACATGCCCAACTGCAGCAACAGCTCCCAAAGCGAAGGAGCCAGGACCCAAAGACCTAGCTGGCCTGAAGGGCCCCCAGGGGGCCCCCAAGCAGCCCCTCTCCATTTGGGTCTGGGGGCTTTCGTTGGGCCGGGAACCTGGGAGATTCATGCAAGGTTGCAGTTCGCGGCCCGAGAAGCACTCTCCGGCCAACATGCCCAACTGCAGCAACAGCTCCCAAACCGAAGGAGCCAGGACCCAAAGACCTAGCTGGCCTGAAGGGCCCCCAGGGGGCCCCCAAGCAGCCCCTCTCAATTTGGGTCTGGGGGCTTTTGTTGGGCCGGGAACCTGGGAGAATCCTGCAAGGTTGCAGTTCGCGGCCCGAGAAGCACTCTCCGGCCAACATGCCCAACTGCAGCAACAGCTCCCAAAGCGAAGGTGCCAGGACCCAAAGACCTAGCTGGCCTGAAGGGCCCCCAGGGGGCCCCCAAGCAGCCCCTCTCCATTTGGGTCTGGGGGCTTTCGTTGGGCCGGGAACCTGGGAGGTACCTGCAAGGTTGCAGTTCGCGGCCCGAGAAGCACTCTCCGGCCAACATGCCCAACTGCAGCAACAGCTCCCAAAGCGAAGGAGCCAGGACCCAAAGACCTAGCTGGCCTGAAAAGCCCCCAGGGGGCCCCCAAGCAGCCCCTCTCCATTTGGGTCTGGGGGCTTTCGTTGGGCCGGGAACCTGGGAGATTCCTGCAAGGTTGCAGTTCGAGGCCCGAGAAGCACTCTCCGGCCAACATGCCCAACTGCAGCAACAGCTCCCAAACCGAATGAGCCAGGACACAAAGACCTAGCTGGCCTGAAGTGCCCCCAGGGGGCCCCCAAGTAGGCTTTCTCCATTTGGGTCTGGGGGCTTTCTTTAGGCTGAGAACCTGGGAGATACCAGCAAGGTTGCAGTTCGCGGCCCGAGAAGCACTCTCCGGCCAACATGCCCAATATCCAGCAACAGCTCCCAAAGCGAAGGAGACAGGACCCAAAGACCTAGCTGGCCTGAAGGGCCCCCAGAAGGCCACCAAGCAGCCCCTCTCCATTTGGGTCTGGGGGCTTTCGTTGGGCATGTATACCTGAGAGGTACCTGCAAGTTACAGTTCGCGGCCCGAGAAGCACTCTCCGCCCAACATGCCCAACTGCAGCAACAGCTCCCAAAGCGAAGGAGCCAGGACCCAAAGACCTAGCTGGCCTGAAGGGCCCCCAGGGGGCCCCCAAGCAGCCCCTCTCCATTTGGGTCTGGGGGTTTTCGTTGGGCCGGGAACCTGGGAGGTACCTGCAAGGTTGCAGTTCGCGGCCCGAGAAGCACTCTCCGGCCAACATGCCCAACTGCAGCAACAGCTCCCAAAGCGAAGGAGCCAGGACCCAAAGACCTAGCTGGCCTGAAGGGCCCCCAGGGGGCCCCCAAGCAGCCCCTCTCCATTTGGGTCTGGGGGCTTTCGTTGGGCCGGGAACCTGGGAGAATCCTGCAAGGTTGCAGTTCGCGGCCCGAGAAGCACTCTCCGGCCAACATGCCCAACTGCAGCAACAGCTCCCAAACCGAAGGAGCCAGGACACAAAGACCTAGCTGGCCTGAAGGGCCCCCAGGGGGCCCCCAAGCAGCCCCTCTCTATTTGGGTCTGGGGGCTTTCGTTGGGCCGGGAACCTGGGAGGTACCTGCAAGGTTGCAGTTCGCGGCCCGAGAAGCACTCTCCGGCCAACATGCCCAACTGCAGCAACAGCTCCCAAAGCGAAGGAGCCAGGACCCAAAGACCTAGCTGGCCTGAAGGGCCCCCAGGGGGCCCCCAAGTAGGCTTTCTCCATTTGGGTCTGGGGGCTTTCTTTAGGCTGAGAACCTGGGAGATACCATCAAGGTTGCAGTTCGCGGCCCGAGAAGCACTCTCCGGCCAACATGCCCAATATCCAGCAACAGCTCCCAAAGCGAAGGAGACAGGACCCAAAGACCTAGCTGGCCTGAAGGGCCCCCAGAAGGCCACCAAGCAGCCCCTCTCCATTTGGGTCTGGGGGCTTTCGTTGGTCATGTATACCTGAGAGGTACCTGCAAGTTACAGTTCGCGGCCCGAGAAGCACTCTCCGGCCAACATGCCCAACTGCAGCAACAGCTCCCAAAGCGAAGGAGCTAGGACCCAAAGACCTAGCTGGCCTGAAGGGCCCCCAGGGGGCCCCCAAGGAGCTCCTCTCCATTTGGGTCTGGGGGCTTTAGTTGGGCCGGGAACCTGGGAGGTACCAGCAAGGTTGCAGTTCGCGGCCCGAGAAGCACTCTCCGGCCAACATGCCCAACTGCAGCAACAGCTACCAAACCGAAGGAGCCAGGACCCAAAGACCTAGCTGGCCTGAAGGGCCCCCAGGGGGGCCCCCAAGCAGCCCCTATCAATTTGGGTCTGGGGGCTTTCGTTGGGCCGGGAACCTGGGAGAATCCTGAAAGGTTGCAGTTCGCGGCCCGAGAAGCACTCTCCGGCCAACATGCCCAACTGCAGCAACAGCTCCCAAAGCGAAGGAGCCAGGACCCAAAGACCTAGCTGGCCTGAAGGGCCCCCAGGGGGCCCCCAAGCAGCCCCTCTCAATTTGGGTCTGGGGGCTTTCGTTGGGCCGGGAACATGGGAGAATCCTGCAAGGTTGCAGTTCGCGGCCCGAGAAGCACTCTCCGGCCAACATGCCCAACTGCAGCAACAGCTCCCAAAGCGAAGGAGCCAGGACCCAAAGACCTAGCTGGCCTGAAGGGCCCCCAGGGGGCCCCCAAGCAGCCCCTCTCCATTTGGGTCTGGGGGCTTTCGTTGGGCATGTATACCTGAGAGGTACCTGCAAGTTAAAGTTCGCGGCCCGAGAAGCACTCTGCGCCCAACATGCCCAACTGCAGCAACAGCTCCCAAACCGAAGGAGCCAGGACCCAAAGACCTAGCTGGCCTGAAGGGCCCCCAGGGGGCCACCAAGCAGCCCCTCTCAATTTGGGTCTGGGGGCTTTCGTTGGGCCGGGAACCTGGGAGATTCCTGCAAGGTTGCAGTTCGAGGCCCGAGAAGCACTCTCCGGCCAACATGCCCAACTGCAGCAACAGCTCCCAAACCGAATGAGCCAGGACACAAAGACCTAGCTGGCCTGAAGTGCCCCCAGGGGGCCCCCAAGTAGGCTTTCTCCATTTGGGTCTGGGGGCTTTCTTTAGGCTGAGAACCTGGGAGATACCAGCAAGGTTGCAGTTCGCGGCCCGAGAAGCACTCTCCGGCCAACATGCCCAATATCCAGCAACAGCTCCCAAAGCGAAGGAGACAGGACCCAAAGACCTAGCTGGCCTGAAGGGCCCCCAGAAGGCCACCAAGCAGCCCCTCTCCATTTGGGTCTGGGGGCTTTCGTTGGGCATGTATACCTGAGAGGTACCTGCAAGTTAAAGTTCGCGGCCCGAGAAGCACTCTGCGCCCAACATGCCCAACTGCAGCAACAGCTCCCAAAGCGAAGGAGCCAGGACCCAAAGACCTAGCTGGCCTGAAGGGCCCCCAGGGGGCCACCAAGCAGCCCCTCTCAATTTGGGTCTGGGGGCTTTCGTTGGGCATGGATACCTGAGAGGTACCTGCAAGGTTGCAGTTCGCGGCCCGAGAAGCACTCTCCGGCCAACATGCTCAACTGCAGCAACAGCTCCCAAACCGAAGGAGCCAGGACCCAAAGACCTAGCTGGCCTGAAGGGCCCCCATGGGGCCCCCAAGGAGCTCCTCTCCATTTGGGTCTGGGGGCTTTAGTTGGGCCGGGAACCTGGGAGGTACCAGCAAGGTTGCAGTTCGCGGCCCGAGAAGCACTCTCCGGCCAACATGCCCAAGTGCAGCAACAGCTCCCAAAGCGAAGGAGCCAGGACCCAAAGACCTAGCTGGCCTGAAGGGCCCCCAGGGGGCCCCCAAGCAGCCCCTCTCAATTTGGGTCTGGGGGCTTTCGTTGGGCATGGAACCTGGGAGATTCCTGCAAGGTTGCAGTTCGAGGCCCGAGAAGCACTCTCCGGCCAACATGCCCAACTGCAGCAACAGCTCCCAAACCGAAGGAGCCAGGACACAAAGACCTAGCTGGCCTGAAGGGCCCCCAGGGGGCCCCCAAGCAGCCCCTCTCCATTTGGGTCTGGGGGCTTTCGTTGGGCCGGGAACCTGGGAGATTCCTGCAAGGTTGCAGTTCGCGGCCCGAGAAGCACTCTCCGGCCAACATGCCCAACTGCAGCAACAGCTCCCAAAGCGAAGGAGCCAGGACCCAAAGACCTAGCTGGCCTGAAGGGCCCCCAGGGGGCCCCCAAGCAGCCCCTCTCAATTTGGGTCTGGGGGCTTTCGTTGGGCCGGGAACCTGGGAGATTCATGCAAGGTTGCAGTTCGCGGCCCGAGAAGCACTCTCCGGCCAACATGCCCAACTGCAGCAACAGCTCCCAAAGCGAAGGAGCCAGGACCCAAAGACCTAGCTGGCCTGAAGGGCCCCCAGGGGGCCCCCAAGCAGCCCCTCTCCATTTGGGTCTGGGGGCTTTTGTTGGGCCGGGAACCTGAAAGATTCCTGCACGGTTGCAGTTCGAGGCCCGAGAAGCACTCTCCGGCCAACATGCCCAACTGCAGCAACAGCTCCCAAAGCGAAGGAGCCAGGACCCAAAGACCTAGCTGGCCTGAAGGGCCCCCAGGGGGCCCCCAAGCAGCCCCTCTCCATTTGGGTCTGGGGGCTTTCGTTGGGCCGGGAACCTGGGATATTCCTGCAAGGTTGCAGTTCGCGGCCCGAGAAGCACTCTCCGGCCAACATGCCCAACTGCAGCAACAGCTCCCAAAGCGAAGGAGCCAGGACCCAAAGACCTAGCTGGCCTGAAGGGCCCCCAGGGGGCCCCCAAGCAGCCCCTCTCCATTTGGGTCTGGGGGCTTTCTTTAGGATGAGAACCTGGGAGATACCAGCAAGGTTGCAGTTCGCGGCCCGAGAAGCACTCTCCGGCCAACATGCCCAATATCCAGCAACAGCTCCCAAACCGAAGGAGCCAGGACCCAAAGACCTAGCTGGCCTGAAGTGCTCCCAGAAGGCCACCAAGCAGCCCCTCTCCATTTGGGTCTGGGGGCTTTCGTTGGGCATGTATACCTGAGAGGTACCTGCAAGTTACAGTTCGCGGCCCGAGAAGCACTCTCCGCCCAACATGCCCAACTGCAGCAACAGCTCCCAAAGCGAAGGAGCCAGGACCCAAAGACCTAGCTGGCCTGAAGGGCCCCCAGGGGGCCCCCAAGCAGCCCCTCTCAATTTGGGTCTGGGGGTTTTCGTTGGGCCGGGAACCTGGGAGGTACCTGCAAGGTTGCAGTTCGCGGCCCGAGAAGCACTCTCCGGCCAACATGCCCAACTGCAGCAACAGCTCCCAAACCGAAGGAGCCAGGACCCAAAGACCTAGCTGGCCTGAAGGGCCCCCAGGGGGCCCCCAAGCAGCCCCTCTCAATTTGGGTCTGGGGGCTTTCGTTGGGCCGGGAACATGGGAGAATCCTGCAAGGTTGCAGTTCGCGGCCCGAGAAGCACTCTCCGGCCAACATGCCCAACTGCAGCAACAGCTCCCAAACCGAAGGAGCCAGGACCCAAAGACCTAGCTGGCCTGAAGGGCCCCCAGGGGGCCCCCAAGCAGCCCCTCTCCATTTGGGTCTGGGGGCTTTCGTTGGGCCGGGAACCTGGGAGATTCCTGCAAGGTTGCAGTTCGAGGCCCGAGAAGCACTCTCCGGCCAACATGCCCAACTGCAGCAACAGCTCCCAAACCGAATGAGCCAGGACACAAAGACCTAGCTGGCCTGAAGGGCCCCCAGGGGGCCCCCAAGCAGCCCCTCTCAATTTGGGTCTGGGGGCTTTCGTTGGGCCGGGAACATGGGAGAATCCTGCAAGGTTGCAGTTCGCGGCCCGAGAAGCACTCTCCGGCCAACATGCCCAACTGCAGCAACAGCTCCCAAAGCGAAGGAGCCAGGACCCAAAGACCTAGCTGGCCTGAAGGGCCCCCAGGGGGCCCCCAAGCAGCCCCTCTCCATTTGGGTCTGGGGGCTTTCGTTGGGCATGTATACCTGAGAGGTACCTGCAAGTTAAAGTTCGCGGCCCGAGAAGCACTCTGCGCCCAACATGCCCAACTGCAGCAACAGCTCCCAAACCGAAGGAGCCAGGACCCAAAGACCTAGCTGGCCTGAAGGGCCCCCAGGGGGCCACCAAGCAGCCCCTCTCAATTTGGGTCTGGGGGCTTTCGTTGGGCCGGGAACCTGGGAGATTCCTGCAAGGTTGCAGTTCGAGGCCCGAGAAGCACTCTCCGGCCAACATGCCCAACTGCAGCAACAGCTCCCAAACCGAATGAGCCAGGACACAAAGACCTAGCTGGCCTGAAGTGCCCCCAGGGGGCCCCCAAGTAGGCTTTCTCCATTTGGGTCTGGGGGCTTTCTTTAGGCTGAGAACCTGGGAGATACCAGCAAGGTTGCAGTTCGCGGCCCGAGAAGCACTCTCCGGCCAACATGCCCAATATCCAGCAACAGCTCCCAAAGCGAAGGAGACAGGACCCAAAGACCTAGCTGGCCTGAAGGGCCCCCAGAAGGCCACCAAGCAGCCCCTCTCCATTTGGGTCTGGGGGCTTTCGTTGGGCATGTATACCTGAGAGGTACCTGCAAGTTAAAGTTCGCGGCCCGAGAAGCACTCTGCGCCCAACATGCCCAACTGCAGCAACAGCTCCCAAAGCGAAGGAGCCAGGACCCAAAGACCTAGCTGGCCTGAAGGGCCCCCAGGGGGCCACCAAGCAGCCCCTCTCAATTTGGGTCTGGGGGCTTTCGTTGGGCATGGATACCTGAGAGGTACCTGCAAGGTTGCAGTTCGCGGCCCGAGAAGCACTCTCCGGCCAACATGCTCAACTGCAGCAACAGCTCCCAAACCGAAGGAGCCAGGACCCAAAGACCTAGCTGGCCTGAAGGGCCCCCATGGGGCCCCCAAGGAGCTCCTCTCCATTTGGGTCTGGGGGCTTTAGTTGGGCCGGGAACCTGGGAGGTACCAGCAAGGTTGCAGTTCGCGGCCCGAGAAGCACTCTCCGGCCAACATGCCCAACTGCAGCAACAGCTCCCAAAGCGAAGGAGCCAGGACCCAAAGACCTAGCTGGCCTGAAGGGCCCCCAGGGGGCCCCCAAGCAGCCCCTCTCAATTTGGGTCTGGGGGCTTTCGTTGGGCATGGAACCTGGGAGATTCCTGCAAGGTTGCAGTTCGAGGCCCGAGAAGCACTCTCCGGCCAACATGCCCAACTGCAGCAACAGCTCCCAAACCGAAGGAGCCAGGACACAAAGACCTAGCTGGCCTGAAGGGCCCCCAGGGGGCCCCCAAGCAGCCCCTCTCAATTTGGGTCTGGGGGCTTTCGTTGGGCCGGGAACCTGGGAGATTCCTGCAAGGTTGCAGTTCGCGGCCCGAGAAGCACTCTCCGGCCAACATGCCCAACTGCAGCAACAGCTCCCAAAGCGAAGGAGCCAGGACCCAAAGACCTAGCTGGCCTGAAGGGCCCCCAGGGGGCCCCCAAGCAGCCCCTCTCAATTTGGGTCTGGGGGCTTTCGTTGGGCCGGGAACCTGGGAGATTCATGCAAGGTTGCAGTTCGCGGCCCGAGATGCACTCTCCGGCCAACATGCCCAACTGCAGCAACAGCTCCCAAAGCGAAGGAGCCAGGACCCAAAGACCTAGCTGGCCTGAAGGGCCCCCAGGGGGCCCCCAAGCAGCCCCTCTCCATTTGGGTCTGGGGGCTTTTGTTGGGCCGGGAACCTGAAAGATTCCTGCACGGTTGCAGTTCGAGGCCCGAGAAGCACTCTCCGGCCAACATGCCCAACTGCAGCAACAGCTCCCAAAGCGAAGGAGCCAGGACCCAAAGACCTAGCTGGCCTGAAGGGCCCCCAGGGGGCCCCCAAGCAGCCCCTCTCCATTTGGGTCTGGGGGCTTTCGTTGGGCCGGGAACCTGGGATATTCCTGCAAGGTTGCAGTTCGCGGCCCGAGAAGCACTCTCCGGCCAACATGCCCAACTGCAGCAACAGCTCCCAAAGCGAAGGAGCCAGGACCCAAAGACCTAGCTGGCCTGAAGGGCCCCCAGGGGGCCCCCAAGCAGCCCCTCTCCATTTGGGTCTGGGGGCTTTCTTTAGGATGAGAACCTGGGAGATACCAGCAAGGTTGCAGTTCGCGGCCCGAGAAGCACTCTCCGGCCAACATGCCCAATATCCAGCAACAGCTCCCAAACCGAAGGAGCCAGGACCCAAAGACCTAGCTGGCCTGAAGTGCTCCCAGAAGGCCACCAAGCAGCCCCTCTCCATTTGGGTCTGGGGGCTTTCGTTGGGCATGTATACCTGAGAGGTACCTGCAAGTTACAGTTCGCGGCCCGAGAAGCACTCTCCGCCCAACATGCCCAACTGCAGCAACAGCTCCCAAAGCGAAGGAGCCAGGACCCAAAGACCTAGCTGGCCTGAAGGGCCCCCAGGGGGCCCCCAAGCAGCCCCTCTCCATTTGGGTCTGGGGGTTTTCGTTGGGCCGGGAACCTGGGAGGTACCTGCAAGGTTGCAGTTCGCGGCCCGAGAAGCACTCTCCGGCCAACATGCCCAACTGCAGCAACAGCTCCCAAACCGAAGGAGCCAGGACCCAAAGACCTAGCTGGCCTGAAGGGCCCCCAGGGGGCCCCCAAGCAGCCCCTCTCAATTTGGGTCTGGGGGCTTTCGTTGGGCCGGGAACCTGGGAGGTACCTGCAAGGTTGCAGTTCGCGGCCCGAGAAGCACTCTCCGGCCAACATGCCCAACTGCAGCAACAGCTCCCAAACCGAAGGAGCCAGGACCCAAAGACCTAGCTGGCCTGAAGGGCCCCCAGGGGGCCCCCAAGCAGCCCCTCTCCATTTGGGTCTGGGGGCTTTCGTTGGGCCGGGAACCTGGGAGATTCCTGCAAGGTTGCAGTTCGAGGCCCGAGAAGCACTCTCCGGCCAACATGCCCAACTGCAGCAACAGCTCCCAAACCGAATGAGCCAGGACACAAAGACCTAGCTGGCCTGAAGGGCCCCCATGGGGCCCCCAAGTAGGCCCTCTCCATTTGGTTCTGGGGGCTTTCTTTAGGCTGAGAACCTGGGAGATACCAGCAAGGTTGCAGTTCGCGGCCCGAGAAGCACTCTCCGCCCAACATGCCCAACTGCAGCAACAGCTCCCAAACCGAAGGAGCCAGGACCCAAAGACCTAGCTGGCCTGAAGTGCTCCCAGAAGGCCACCAAGCAGCCCCTCTCAATTTGGGTCTGGGGTCTTTCGTTGGGCATGGATACCTGAGAGGTACCTGCAAGGTTGCAGTTCGCGGCCCGAGAAGCACTCTCCGGCCAACATGCTCAACTGCAGCAACAGCTCCCAAACCGAAGGAGCCAGGACCCAAAGACCTAGCTGGCCTGAAGGGCCCCCAGGGGGCCCCCAAGCAGCCCCTCTCAATTTGGGTCTGGGGGCTTTCGTTGGGCCGGGAACCTGGGAGATTCATGCAAGGTTGCAGTTCACGGCCCGAGAAGCACTCTCCGGCCAACATGCCCAACTGCAGCAACAGCTCCCAAAGCGAAGGAGCCAGGACCCAAAGACCTAGCTGGCCTGAAGGGCCCCCAGGGGGCCCCCAAGCAGCCCCTCTCACTTTGGGTCTGGGGGCTTTCATTTGTCATGGATACCTGAGAGAATCCTGCAAGGTTGCAGTTCGCGGCCCGAGAAGCACTCTCCGGCCAACATGCCCAACTGCAGCAACAGCTCCCAAACCGAAGGAGCCAGGACCCAAAGACCTAGCTGGCCTGAAGGGCCCCCAGGGGGCCCCCAAGCAGCCCCTCTCCATTTGGGTCTGGGGGCTTTCGTTGGGCCGGGAACCTGGGAGATTCCTGCAAGGTTGCAGTTCGAGGCCCGAGAAGCACTCTCCGGCCAACATGCCCAACTGCAGCAACAGCTCCCAAACCGAATGAGCCAGGACACAAAGACCTAGCTGGCCTGAAGGGCCCCCAGGGGGCCCCCAAGCAGCCCCTCTCAATTTGGGTCTGGGGGCTTTCGTTGGGCCGGGAACATGGGAGAATCCTGCAAGGTTGCAGTTCGCGGCCCGAGAAGCACTCTCCGGCCAACATGCCCAACTGCAGCAACAGCTCCCAAAGCGAAGGAGCCAGGACCCAAAGACCTAGCTGGCCTGAAGGGCCCCCAGGGGGCCCCCAAGCAGCCCCTCTCCATTTGGGTCTGGGGGCTTTCGTTGGGCATGTATACCTGAGAGGTACCTGCAAGTTAAAGTTCGCGGCCCGAGAAGCACTCTGCGCCCAACATGCCCAACTGCAGCAACAGCTCCCAAACCGAAGGAGCCAGGACCCAAAGACCTAGCTGGCCTGAAGGGCCCCCAGGGGGCCACCAAGCAGCCCCTCTCAATTTGGGTCTGGGGGCTTTCGTTGGGCCGGGAACCTGGGAGATTCCTGCAAGGTTGCAGTTCGAGGCCCGAGAAGCACTCTCCGGCCAACATGCCCAACTGCAGCAACAGCTCCCAAACCGAATGAGCCAGGACACAAAGACCTAGCTGGCCTGAAGTGCCCCCAGGGGGCCCCCAAGTAGGCTTTCTCCATTTGGGTCTGGGGGCTTTCTTTAGGCTGAGAACCTGGGAGATACCAGCAAGGTTGCAGTTCGCGGCCCGAGAAGCACTCTCCGGCCAACATGCCCAATATCCAGCAACAGCTCCCAAAGCGAAGGAGACAGGACCCAAAGACCTAGCTGGCCTGAAGGGCCCCCAGAAGGCCACCAAGCAGCCCCTCTCCATTTGGGTCTGGGGGCTTTCGTTGGGCATGTATACCTGAGAGGTACCTGCAAGTTAAAGTTCGCGGCCCGAGAAGCACTCTGCGCCCAACATGCCCAACTGCAGCAACAGCTCCCAAAGCGAAGGAGCCAGGACCCAAAGACCTAGCTGGCCTGAAGGGCCCCCAGGGGGCCACCAAGCAGCCCCTCTCAATTTGGGTCTGGGGGCTTTCGTTGGGCATGGATACCTGAGAGGTACCTGCAAGGTTGCAGTTCGCGGCCCGAGAAGCACTCTCCGGCCAACATGCTCAACTGCAGCAACAGCTCCCAAACCGAAGGAGCCAGGACCCAAAGACCTAGCTGGCCTGAAGGGCCCCCATGGGGCCCCCAAGGAGCTCCTCTCCATTTGGGTCTGGGGGCTTTAGTTGGGCCGGGAACCTGGGAGGTACCAGCAAGGTTGCAGTTCGCGGCCCGAGAAGCACTCTCCGGCCAACATGCCCAACTGCAGCAACAGCTCCCAAAGCGAAGGAGCCAGGACCCAAAGACCTAGCTGGCCTGAAGGGCCCCCAGGGGGCCCCCAAGCAGCCCCTCTCAATTTGGGTCTGGGGGCTTTCGTTGGGCATGGAACCTGGGAGATTCCTGCAAGGTTGCAGTTCGAGGCCCGAGAAGCACTCTCCGGCCAACATGCCCAACTGCAGCAACAGCTCCCAAACCGAAGGAGCCAGGACACAAAGACCTAGCTGGCCTGAAGGGCCCCCAGGGGGCCCCCAAGCAGCCCCTCTCAATTTGGGTCTGGGGGCTTTCGTTGGGCCGGGAACCTGGGAGATTCCTGCAAGGTTGCAGTTCGCGGCCCGAGAAGCACTCTCCGGCCAACATGCCCAACTGCAGCAACAGCTCCCAAAGCGAAGGAGCCAGGACCCAAAGACCTAGCTGGCCTGAAGGGCCCCCAGGGGGCCCCCAAGCAGCCCCTCTCAATTTGGGTCTGGGGGCTTTCGTTGGGCCGGGAACCTGGGAGATTCATGCAAGGTTGCAGTTCGCGGCCCGAGATGCACTCTCCGGCCAACATGCCCAACTGCAGCAACAGCTCCCAAAGCGAAGGAGCCAGGACCCAAAGACCTAGCTGGCCTGAAGGGCCCCCAGGGGGCCCCCAAGCAGCCCCTCTCCATTTGGGTCTGGGGGCTTTTGTTGGGCCGGGAACCTGAAAGATTCCTGCACGGTTGCAGTTCGAGGCCCGAGAAGCACTCTCCGGCCAACATGCCCAACTGCAGCAACAGCTCCCAAAGCGAAGGAGCCAGGACCCAAAGACCTAGCTGGCCTGAAGGGCCCCCAGGGGGCCCCCAAGCAGCCCCTCTCCATTTGGGTCTGGGGGCTTTCGTTGGGCCGGGAACCTGGGATATTCCTGCAAGGTTGCAGTTCGCGGCCCGAGAAGCACTCTCCGGCCAACATGCCCAACTGCAGCAACAGCTCCCAAAGCGAAGGAGCCAGGACCCAAAGACCTAGCTGGCCTGAAGGGCCCCCAGGGGGCCCCCAAGCAGCCCCTCTCCATTTGGGTCTGGGGGCTTTCTTTAGGATGAGAACCTGGGAGATACCAGCAAGGTTGCAGTTCGCGGCCCGAGAAGCACTCTCCGGCCAACATGCCCAATATCCAGCAACAGCTCCCAAACCGAAGGAGCCAGGACCCAAAGACCTAGCTGGCCTGAAGTGCTCCCAGAAGGCCACCAAGCAGCCCCTCTCCATTTGGGTCTGGGGGCTTTCGTTGGGCATGTATACCTGAGAGGTACCTGCAAGTTACAGTTCGTGGCCCGAGAAGCACTCTCCGCCCAACATGCCCAACTGCAGCAACAGCTCCCAAAGCGAAGGAGCCAGGACCCAAAGACCTAGCTGGCCTGAAGGGCCCCCAGGGGGCCCCCAAGCAGCCCCTCTCCATTTGGGTCTGGGGGTTTTCGTTGGGCCGGGAACCTGGGAGGTACCTGCAAGGTTGCAGTTCGCGGCCCGAGAAGCACTCTCCGGCCAACATGCCCAACTGCAGCAACAGCTCCCAAACCGAAGGAGCCAGGACCCAAAGACCTAGCTGGCCTGAAGGGCCCCCAGGGGGCCCCCAAGCAGCCCCTCTCAATTTGGGTCTGGGGGCTTTCGTTGGGCCGGGAACCTGGGAGGTACCTGCAAGGTTGCAGTTCGCGGCCCGAGAAGCACTCTCCGGCCAACATGCCCAACTGCAGCAACAGCTCCCAAACCGAAGGAGCCAGGACCCAAAGACCTAGCTGGCCTGAAGGGCCCCCAGGGGGCCCCCAAGCAGCCCCTCTCCATTTGGGTCTGGGGGCTTTCGTTGGGCCGGGAACCTGGGAGATTCCTGCAAGGTTGCAGTTCGAGGCCCGAGAAGCACTCTCCGGCCAACATGCCCAACTGCAGCAACAGCTCCCAAACCGAATGAGCCAGGACACAAAGACCTAGCTGGCCTGAAGGGCCCCCATGGGGCCCCCAAGTAGGCCCTCTCCATTTGGTTCTGGGGGCTTTCTTTAGGCTGAGAACCTGGGAGATACCAGCAAGGTTGCAGTTCGCGGCCCGAGAAGCACTCTCCGCCCAACATGCCCAACTGCAGCAACAGCTCCCAAACCGAAGGAGCCAGGACCCAAAGACCTAGCTGGCCTGAAGTGCTCCCAGAAGGCCACCAAGCAGCCCCTCTCAATTTGGGTCTGGGGGCTTTCGTTGGGCATGGATACCTGAGAGGTACCTGCAAGGTTGCAGTTCGCGGCCCGAGAAGCACTCTCCGGCCAACATGCTCAACTGCAGCAACAGCTCCCAAACCGAAGGAGCCAGGACCCAAAGACCTAGCTGGCCTGAAGGGCCCCCAGGGGGCCCCCAAGCAGCCCCTCTCAATTTGGGTCTGGGGGCTTTCGTTGGGCCGGGAACCTGGGAGATTCATGCAAGGTTGCAGTTCACGGCCCGAGAAGCACTCTCCGGCCAACATGCCCAACTGCAGCAACAGCTCCCAAAGCGAAGGAGCCAGGACCCAAAGACCTAGCTGGCCTGAAGGGCCCCCAGGGGGCCCCCAAGCAGCCCCTCTCACTTTGGGTCTGGGGGCTTTCATTTGTCATGGATACCTGAGAGAATCCTGCAAGGTTGCAGTTCGCGGCCCGAGAAGCACTCTCCGGCCAACATGCCCAACTGCAGCAACAGCTCCCAAACCGAAGGAGCCAGGACCCAAAGACCTAGCTGGCCTGAAGGGCCCCCAGGGGGGCCCCAAGCAGCCCCTCTCCATTTGGGTCTGGGGGCTTTCGTTGGGCCGGGAACCTGGGAGGTACCTGCAAGGTTGCAGTTCGCGGCCCGAGATGCACTCTCCGGCCAACATGCCCAACTGCAGCAACAGCTCCCAAAGCGAAGGAGCCAGGACCCAAAGACCTAGCTGGCCTGAAGGGCCCCCAGGGGGCCCCCAAGCAGCCCCTCTCCATTTGGGTCTGGGGGCTTTCGTTGGGCCGGGAACCTGAAAGATTCCTGCAAGGTTGCAGTTCGAGGCCCGAGAAGCACTCTCCGGCCAACATGCTCAACTGCAGCAACAGCTCCCAAACCGAAGGAGCCAGGACCCAAAGACCTAGCTGGCCTGAAGGGCCCCCAGGGGGCCCCCAAGCAGCCCCTCTCAATTTGGGTCTGGGGGCTTTTGTTGGGCCGGGAACCTGGGAGATTCCTGCAAGGTTGCAGTTCGAGGCCCGAGAAGCACTCTCCGCCCAACATGCCCAACGTCAACAACAGCTCCCAAACCGAATGAGCCAGGACACAAAGACCTATCTGGCCTGAAGGGCCCCCAGGGCGCCCCCAAGCAGCCCCTCTCCATTTGGGTCTGGGGGCCTTCTTTAGGATGAGAACCTGGGAGATACCAGCAAGGTTGCAGTTCGCGGCCCGAGAAGCACTCTCCGGCCAACATGCCCAATATCCAGCAACAGCTCCCAAACCGAAGGAGCCAGGACCCAAAGACCTAGCTGGCCTGAAGGGCCCCCAGGGGGCTACCAAGCAGCCCCTCTCCATTTGGGTCTGGGGGCTTTCGTTGGGCATGTATACCTGAGAGGTACCTGCAAGTTACAGTTCGCGGCCCGAGAAGCACTCTCCGCCCAACATGCCCAACTGCAGAAACAGCTCCCAAACCGAAGGAGCCAGGACCCAAAGACCTAGCTGGCCTGAAGGGCCCCCAGGGGGCCCCCAAGCAGCCCCTCGCCATTTGGGTCTGGGGGCTTTCGTTGGGCCGGGAACCTGGGAGATTCCTGCAAGGTTGCAGTTCGCGGCCCGAGAAGCACTCTCCGGCCAACATGCCCAACTGCAGCAACAGCTCCCAAAGCGAAGGAGCCAGGACCCAAAGACCTAGCTGGCCTGAAGGGCCCCCAGGGGGCCCCCAAGCAGCCCCTCTCCATTTGAGTCTGGGGGCTTTTGTTGGGCCGGGAACCTGGGAGATTCCTGCAAGGTTGCAGTTCGAGGCCCGAGAAGCACTCTCCGGCCAACATGCCCAACTGCAGCAACAGCTCCCAAACCGAAGGAGCCAGGACACAAAGACCTAGCTGGCCTGAAGGGCCCCCAGGGGGCCCCCAAGCAGCCCCTCTCCATTTGGGTCTGGGGGCTTTCTTTAGGATGAGAACCTGGGAGATACCAGCAAAGTTGCAGTTCGCGGCCCGAGAAGCACTCTCCGGCCAACATGCCCAATATCCAGCAACAGCTCCCAAACCGAAGGAGCCAGGACCCAAAGACCTAGCTGGCCTGAAGTGCCCCCAGAAGGCCACCAAGCAGCCCCTCTCCATTTGGGTCTGGGGGCTTTCGTTGGGCATGTATACCTGAGAGGTACCTGCAAGGTTGCAGTTCGCGGCCCGAGAAGCACTCTCCGGCCAACATGCCCAACTGCAGCAACAGCTCCCAAACCGAAGGAGCCAGGACCCAAAGACCTAGCTGGCCTGAAGGGCCCCCAGGGGGCCCCCAAGCAGCCCCTCTCCATTTGGGTCTGGGGGCTTTCGTTGGGCCGGGAACCTGGGAGAATCCTGCAAGGTTGCAGTTCGCGGCCCGAGAAGCACTCTCCGGCCAACATGCCCAACTGCAGCAACAGCTCCCAAACCGAATGAGCCAGGACCCAAAGACCTAGCTGGCCTGAAGTGCCCCCAGGGGGCCCCCAAGTAGGCTTTCTCCATTTGGGTCTGGGGGCTTTCTTTAGGCTGAGAACCTGGGAGATACCAGCAAGGTTGCAGTTCGCGGCCCGAGAAGCACTCTCCGGCCAACATGCCCAATATCCAGCAACAGCTCCCAAAGCGAAGGAGACAGGACCCAAAGACCTAGCTGGCCTGAAGGGCCCCCAGAAGGCCACCAAGCAGCCCCTCTCCATTTGGGTCTGGGGGCTTTCGTTGGGCATGTATACCTGAGAGGTACCTGCAAGTTAAAGTTCGCGGCCCGAGAAGCTCTCTGCGCCCAACATGCCCAACTGCAGCAACAGCTCCCAAAGCGAAGGAGCCAGGACCCAAAGACCTAGCTGGCCTGAAGGGCCCCCAGGGGGCCCCCAAGCAGCCCCTCTCAATTTGGGTCTGGGGGCTTTCGTTGGGCCGGGAACCTGGGAGATTCATGCAAGGTTGCAGTTCGCGGCCCGAGAAGCACTCTCCGGCCAACATGCCCAACTGCAGCAACAGCTCCCAAAGCGAAGGAGCCAGGACCCAAAGACCTAGCTGGCCTGAAGGGCCCCCAGCGGGCCCCCAAGCAGCCCCTCTCCATTTGGGTCTGGGGGCTTTCGTTGGGCCGGGAACCTGGGAGATTCCTGCAAGGTTGCAGTTCGCGGCCCGAGAAGCACTCTCCGGCCAACATGCCCAACTGCAGCAACAGCTCCCAAACCGAATGAGCCAGGACACAAAGACCTAGCTGGCCTGAAGGGCCCCCAGGGGGCCCCCAAGCAGCCCCTCTCCATTTGGGTCTGGGGGCTTTCGTTGGGCATGTATACCTGAGAGGTACCTGCAAGGTTACAGTTCGCGGCCCGAGAAGCACTCTCCGGCCAACATGCCCAACTGCAGCAACAGCTCCCAAAGCGAAGGAGCCAGGACCCAAAGACCTAGCTGGCCTGAAGTGCCCCCAGGGGGTCCCCAAGCAGCCCCTCTCCATTTGGGTCTGGGGGCTTTCGTTGGGCCGGGAACCTGGGAGATTCCTGCAAGGTTGCAGTTCGCGGCCCGAGAAGCACTCTCCGGCCAACATGCCCAACTGCAGCAACAGCTCCCAAACCGAAGGAGCCAGGACCCAAAGAGCTAGGTGGCCTGAAGTGCCCAAAGGGGGCCCCCAAGCAACCCCTCTCAATTTGGGTCTGGGGGCTTTCGTTGGGCTGGGAACCTGGGAGATTCCTGCAAGGTTGCAGTTCGCGGCCCGAGAAGCACTCTCCGGCCAACATGCCCAACTGCAGCAACAGCTCCCAAAGCGAAGGAGCCAGGACCCAAAGACCTAGCTGGCCTGAAGGGCCCCCAGGGGGCCCCCAAGCAGCCCCTCTCAATTTGGGTCTGGGGGCTTTAGTTGGGCCGGGAACCTGGGAGGTACCTGCAAGGTTGCAGTTCGCGGCCGGAGAAGCACTCTCCGGCCAACATGCCCAACTGCAGCAACAGCTCCCAAAGCGAAGGAGCCAGGACCCAAAGACCTAGCTGGCCTGAAGGGCCCCCAGCGGGCCCCCAAGCAGCCCCTCGCCATTTGGGTCTGGGGGCTTTCGTTGGGCCGGGAACCTGGGAGATTCCTGCAAGGTTGCAGTTCGCGGCCCGAGAAGCACTCTCCGGCCAACATGCCCAACTGCAGCAACAGCTCCCAAACCGAATGAGCCAGGACACAAAGACCTAGCTGGCCTGAAGGGCCCCCAGGGGTCCCCAAGCAGCCCCTCTCCATTTGGGTCTGGGGGCTTTCGTTGGGCGGGGAACCTGGGAGATTCATGCAAGGTTGCAGTTCGCGGCCCGAGAAGCACTCTCCGGCCAACATGCCCAACTGCAGCAACAGCTCCCAAAGCGAAGGAGCCAGGACCCAAAGACCTAGCTGGCCTGAAGTGCCCCCAGGGGGCCCCCAAGCAGCCCATCTCCATTTGGGTCTGGGGGCTTTCGTTGGGCCGGGAACCTGGGAGCTACCTGCAAGGTTGCAGTTCGCGGCCCGAGAAGCACTCTCCGGCCAACATGCCCAACTGCAGCAACAGCTCCCAAACCGAAGGAGCCAGGACCCAAAGACCTAGCTGGCCTGAAGGGCCCCCAGGGGGCCCCCAAGCAGCCCCTCTCCATTTGGGTCTGGGGGCTTTCGTTGGGCCGGGAACCTGGGAGGTACCTGCAAGGTTGCAGTTCGCGGCCCGAGAAGCACTCTCCGGCCAACATGCCCAACTGCAGCAACAGCTCCCAAAGCGAAGGAGCCAGGACCCAAAGACCTAGCTGGCCTGAAGGGCCCCCATGGGGCCCCCAAGCAGCCCCTCTCCATTTGGGTCTGGGGGCTTTCGTTGGGCCGGGGACCTGGGATGTACCTGCAAGGTTGCAGTTCGAAGACCGAGAAGCACTCTCCGGCCAACATGCCCAACTGCAGCAACAGCTCCCAAAGCGAAGGAGCCAGGACCCAAAGACCTAGCTGGCCTGAAATGCCCCCAGGGGGCCCCCAAGCAGCCCCTCTCCATTTGGGTCTGGGGGCTTTCGTTGAGCGGGGAACCTGGGAGATTCCTGCAAGGTTGCAGTTCGCGGCCCGAGAAGCACTCTCCGGCCAACATGCCCAACTGCAGCAACAGCTCTCAAAGCGAAGGAGCCAGGACCCAAAGACCTAGCTGGCCTGAAGGGCCCCCAGGGGGCCCCCAAGCAGCCCCTCTCAATTTGGGTCTGGGGGCTTTCGTTGGGCCGGGAACCTGGGATGTACCTGCAAGGTTGAAGTTCGCGGCCCGAGAAGCACTCTCCGGCCAACATGCCCAACTGCAGCAACAGCTCCCAAAGCGAAGGAGCCAGGACCCAAAGACCTAGCTGGCCTGAAGGGCCCCCAGGGGGCCCCCAAGCAGCCCCTCTCCATTTGGGTTTGGGGGCTTTCGTTGGGCCGGGAACCTGGGAGAATCCTGCAAGGTTGCAGTTCGCGGCCCGAGAAGCACTCTCCGGCCAACATGCCCAACTGCAGCAACAGCTCCCAAACCGAATGAGCCAGGACACAAAGACCTAGCTGGCCTGAAGGGCCCCCAGGGGGCCCCCAAGCAGCCCCTCTCCATTTGGGTCTGGGGGCTTTCGTTGGGCATGTATACCTGAGAGGTACCTGCAAGGTTACAGTTCGCGGCCCGAGAAGCACTCTCCGGCCAACATGCCCAACTGCAGCAACAGCTCCCAAAGCGAAGGAGCCAGGACCCAAAGACCTAGCTGGCCTGAAGTGCCCCCAGGGGGTCCCCAAGCAGCCCCTCTCCATTTGGGTCTGGGGGATTTTGTTGGGCCGGGAACCTGGGAGATTCATGCAAGGTTGCAGTTCGCGGCCCGAGAAGCACTCTCCGGCCAACATGCCCAACTGCAGCAACAGCTCCCAAAGCGAAGGAGCCAGGACCCAAAGACCTAGCTGGCCTGAAGGGCCCCCAGGGGGCCCCCAAGCAGCCCCTCTCAATTTGGGTCTGGGGGCTTTCGTTGGGCCGGGAACCTGGGATGTACCTGAAAGGTTGAAGTTCGCGGCCCGAGAAGCACTCTCCGGCCAACATGCCCAACTGCAGCAACAGCTCCCAAAGCGAAGGAGCCAGGATCCAAAGACCTAGCTGGCCTGAAGGGCCCCCAGGGGGCCCCCAAGCAGCCCCTCTCCATTTGGGTTTGGGGGCTTTCGTTGGGCCGGGAACCTGGGAGAATCCTGCAAGGTTGCAGTTCGCGGCCCGAGAAGCACTCTCCGGCCAACATGCCCAACTGCAGCAACAGCTCCCAAACCGAATGAGCCAGGACACAAAGACCTAGCTGGCCTGAAGTGCCCCCAGGGGGTCCCCAAGCAGCCCCTCTCCATTTGGGTCTGGGGGATTTCGTTGGGCCGGGAACCTGGGAGATTCATGCAAGGTTGCAGTTCGCGGCCCGAGAAGCACTCTCCGGCCAACATGCCCAACTGCAGCAACAGCTCCCAAAGCGAAGGAGCCAGGACCCAAAGACCTAGCTGGCCTGAAGTGCCCCCAGGGGGGCCCCAAGCAGCCCCTCTCCATTTGGGTCTGGGGGCTTTCGTTGGGCCGGGAACCTGGGAGGTACCTGCAAGGTTGCAGTTCGCGGCCCGAGAAGCACTCTCCGGCCAACATGACCAACTGCAGCAACAGCTCCCAAAGCGAAGGAGCCAGGACCCAAAGACCTAGCTGGCCTGAAGGGCCCCCAGGGGGCCCCCAAGCAGCCCCTCTCCATTTGGGTCTGGGGGTTTTCGTTGGGCCGGGAACCTGGGAGGTACCTGCAAGGTTGCAGTTCGCGGCCCGAGAAGCACTCTCCGGCCAACATGCCCAACTGCAGCAACAGCTCCCAAAGCGAAGGAGCCAGGACCCAAAGACCTAGCTGGCCTGAAGGGCCCCCAGGTGTCCCCCAAGCAGCCCCTCTCCATTTGGGTCTGGGGGCTTTCGTTGGGCCGGGAACCTGGGATGTACCTGCAAGGTTGCAGTTCGCGGCCCGAGAAGCACTCTCCGGCCAACATGCACAACTGCAGCAACAGCTCCCAAAGCGAAGGAGCCAGGACCCAAAGACCTAGCTGGCCTGAAGTGCCCCCAGGGGGTCCCCAAGCAGCCCCTCTCCATTTGGGTCTGGGGGCTTTCGTTGAGCGGGGAACCTGGGAGATTCCTGCAATGTTGCAGTTCGCGGCCCGAGAAGCACTCTCCGGCCAACATGCCCAACTGCAGCAACAGCTCCCAAAGCGAAGGAGCCAGGACCCAAAGACCTAGCTGGCCTGAAGGGCCCCCAGGGGGCCCCCAAGCAGCCCCTCTCCATTTGGGTCTGGGGGCTTTCGTTGGGCCGGGAACCTGGGATGTACCTGCAAGGTTGAAGTTCGCGGCCCGAGAAGCACTCTCCGGCCAACATGCCCAACTGCAGCAACAGCTCCCAAACCGAAGGAGCCAGGACACAAAGACCTAGCTGGCCTGAAGGGCCCCCAGGGGGCCCCCAAGCAGCCCCTCTCCATTTGGGTCTGGGGGCTTTCGTTGGGCCGGGAACCTGGGATGTACCTGCAAGGTTGAAGTTCGCGGCCCGAGAAGCACTCTCCGGCCAACATGCCCAACTGCAGCAACAGCTCCCAAACCGAAGGAGCCAGGACACAAAGACCTAGCTGGCCTGAAGGGCCCCCAGGGGGCCCCCAAGCAGCCCCTCTCCATTTGGGTCTGGGGGCTTTCCTTGGGCATGTATACCTGAGAGGTACCTGCAAGGTTACAGTTCGCGGCCTGAGAAGCACTCTCCGGCCAACATGCCCAACTGCAGCAACAGCTCCCAAAGCGAAGGAGCCAGGACCCAAAGAGCTAGGTGGCCTGAAGGGCCCCCAGGGGGCCCCCAAGCAACCCCTCTCAATTTGGGTCTGGGGGCTTTCGTTTGGCTGGGAACCTGGGAGATTCCTGCAAGGTTGCAGTTCGCGGCCTGAGAAGCACTCTCCGGCCAACATGCCCAACTGCAGCAACAGCTCCCAAAGCGAAGGAGCCAGGACCCAAAGACCTAGCTGGCCTGAAGGGCCCCCAGGGGGCCCCCAAGCAGCCCCTCTCAATTTGGGTCTGGGGGCTTTAGTTGGGCCGGGAACCTGGGAGGTACCTGCAAGGTTGCAGTTCGCGGCCCGAGAAGCACTCTCCGGCCAACATGCCCAACTGCACCAACAGCTCCCAAAGCGAAGGAGCCAGGACCCAAAGACCTAGCTGGCCTGAAGGGCCCCCAGGGGGCCCCCCAAGCAGCCCCTCTCCATTTGGGTCTGGGGGTTTTCGTTGGGCCGGGAACCTGGGAGATTCCTGCAAGGTTGCAGTTCGCGGCCCGAGAAGCACTCTCCGGCCAACATGCCCAACTGCAGCAACAGCTCCCAAACCGAAGGAGCCAGGACCCAAAGACCTAGCTGGCCTGAAGGGCCCCCAGGGGGCCCCCAAGCAGCCCCTCTCAATTTGGGTCTGGGGGCTTTCGTTGGGCCGGGAACCTGGGAGATTCCTGCAAGGTTGCAGTTCGCGGCCCGAGAAGCACTCTCCGGCCAACATGCCCAACTGCAGCAACAGCTCCCAAAGCGAAGGAGCCAGGACCCAAAGACCTAGCTGGCCTGAAGGGCCCCCAGGGGGCCCCCAAGCAGCCCCTCTCCATTTGGGTCTGGGGGCTTTCGTTGGGCCGGGAACCTGGGAGATTCCTGCAAGGTTGCAGTTCGCGGCCCGAGAAGCACTCTCCGGCCAACATGCACAACTGCAGCAACAGCTCCCAAACCGAAGGAGCCAGGACCCAAAGACCTAGCTGGCCTGAAGGGCCCCCAGGGGGCCCCCAAGCAGCCCCTCTCCATTTGGGTCTGGGGGCTTTCGTTGAGCGGGGAACCTGGGAGATTCCTGCAAGGTTGCAGTTCGCGGCCCGAGAAGCACTCTCCGGCCAACATGCCCAACTGCAGCAACAGTTCCCAAAGCGAAGGAGCCAGGACCCAAAGACCTAGCTGGACTGAAGGGCCCCCAGGGGGCCCCCAAGCAGCCCCTCTCCATTTGGGTCTGGGGGCTTTCGTTGGGCCGGGAACCTGGGAGATTCCTGCAAGGTTGCAGTTCGCGGCCCGAGAAGCACTCTCCGGCCAACATGCCCAACTGCAGCAACAGCTCCCAAACCGAATGAGCCAGGACACAAAGACCTAGCTGGCCTGAAGGCCACCCAGGGGGCCCCCAAGCAGCCCCTCTCAATTTGGGTCTGGGGGCTTTCGTTGGGCATGTATACCTGAGAGGTACCTGCAAGGTTACAGTTCGCGGCCCGAGAAGCACTCTCCGGCCAACATGCCCAACTGCAGAAACAGCTCCCAAAGCGAAGGAGCCAGGACCCAAAGACCTAGCTGGCCTGAAGGGCCCCCAGGGGGCCCCCAAGCAGCCCCTCTACATTTGGGTCTGGGGGCTTTCGTTGGGCCGGGAACCTGGGAGATTCCTGCAAGGTTGCAGTTCGCGGCCCGAGAAGCACTCTCCGGCCAACATGCACAACTGCAGCAACAGCTCCCAAACCGAAGGAGCCAGGACCCAAAGACCTAGCTGGCCTGAAGGGCCCCCAGGGGGCCCCCAAGCAGCCCCTCTCCATTTGGGTCTGGGGGTTTTCGTTGGGCCGGGAACCTGGGAGGTACCTGCAAGGTTGCAGTTCGCGGCCCGAGAAACACTCTCCGGCCAACATGCCCAACTGCAGCAACAGCTCCCAAACCGAAGGAGCCAGGACCCAAAGACCTAGCTGGCCTGAAGGGCCCCCAGGGGTCCCCAAGCAGCCCCTCTCAATTTGGGTCTGGGGGCTTTCGTTGGACCGGGAATCTGGGAGAATCCTGCAAGGTTGCAGTTCGAGGCCCGAGAAGCACTCTCCGGCCAACATGCCCAACTGCAGCAACAGCTCCCAAAGCGAAGGAGCCAGGACCCAAAGACCTAGCTGGCCTGAAGGGCCCCCAGGGGGGCCCCAAGCAGCCCCTCTCCATTTGGGTCTGGGGGCTTTCGTTGGGCATGTATACCTGAGAGGTACCTGCAATGTTGCAGTTCGCGGCCCGAGAAGCACTCTCCGGCCAACATGCCCAAGTGCAGCAACAGCTCCCAAAGCGAAGGAGCCAGGACCCAAAGACCTAGCTGGCCTGAAGTGCCCCCAGGGGGTCCCCAAGCAGCCCCTCTCCATTTGGGTCTGGGGGCTTTCTTTGGGCGGGGAACCTGGGAGATTCATGCAAGGTTGCAGTTCGCGGCCCGAGAAGCACTCTCCGGCCAACATGCCCAACTGCAGCAACAGCTCCCAAAGCGAAGGAGCCAGGACACAAAGACCTAGCTGGCCTGAAGGGCCCCCAGGGGGCCCCCAAGCAGCCCCTCTCCATTTGGGTCTGGGGGTTTTCGTTGGGCCGGGAACCTGGGAGGTACCTGCAAGGTTGCAGTTCGCGGCCCGAGAAGCACTCTCCGGCCAACATGCACAACTGCAGCAACAGCTCCCAAAGCGAAGGAGCCAGGACCCAAAGACCTAGCTGGCCTGAAGGGCCCCCAGGGGGCCCCCAAGCAGCCCCTCTCCATTTGGGTCTGGGGGCTTTCGTTGGGCAGGGAACCTGGGAGATTCCTGCAAGGTTACAGTTCGCGGCCCGAGAAGCACTCTCCGGCCAACATGCCCAACTGCAGCAACAGCTCCCAAAGCGAAGGAGCCAGGACCCAAAGACCTAGCTGGCCTGAAGGGCCCCCAGGGGGCCCCCAAGCAGCCCCTCTCCATTTGGGTCTGGGGGCTTTCGTTGGGCCGGGAATCTGGGAGATTCCAGCAAGGTTGCAGTTCGCGGCCCGAGAAGCACTCTCCGGCCAACATGCCCAACTGCAGCAACAGCTCCCAAAGCGAAGGAGCCAGGACCCAAAGACCTAGCTGGCCTGAAGGGCCCCCAGGGGGCCCCCAAGCAACCCCTCTCAATTTGGGTCTGGGGGCTTTCGTTGGGCTGGGAACCTGGGAGATTCCTGCAAGGTTGCAGTTCGCGGCCCGAGAAGCACTCTCCGGCCAACATGCCCAACTGCAGCAACAGCTCCCAAAGCGAAGGAGCCAGGACCCAAAGACCTAGCTGGCCTGAAGGGCCCCCAGAAGGCCACCAAGCAGCCTCTCTCCATTTGGGTCTGGGGGCTTTCGTTGGGCCGGGAACCTGGGAGGTACCTGCAAGGTTGCAGTTCGCGGCCGGAGAAGCACTCCCCGGCCAACATGCCCAACTGCAGCAACAGCTCCCAAAGCGAAGGAGCCAGGACCCAAAGACCTAGCTGGCCTGAAGGGCCCCCAGGGGGCCCCCAAGCAACCCCTCTCAATTTGGGTCTGGGGGCTTTCGTTGGGCTGGGAACCTGGGAGATTCCTGCAAGGTTGCAGTTCGCGGCCCGAGAAGCACTCTCCGGCCAACATGCCCAACTGCAGCAACAGCTCCCAAACCGAAGGAGCCAGGACCCAAAGACCTAGCTGGCCTGATGGGCCCCCAGGGGGCCCCCAAGCAGCCCCTCTCCATTTGGGTCTGGGGGCTTTCGTTGGGCCGGGAACCTGGGAGGTACCTGCAAGGTTGCAGTTCGCGGCCGGAGAAGCACTCTCCGGCCAACATGCCCAACTGCAGCAACAGCTCCCAAACCGAAGGAGCCAGGACCCAAAGACCTAGCTGGCCTGAAGGGCCCCCAGGGGGCCCCCAAGCAGCCCCTCTCCATTTGGGTCTGGGGGCTTTCGTTGGGCCGGGAACCTGGGAGGTACCTGCAAGGTTGCAGTTCGCGGCCCGAGAAGCACTCTCCGGCCAACATGACCAACTGCAGCAACAGCTCCCAAAGCGAAGGAGCCAGGACCCAAAGACCTAGCTGGCCTGAAGGGCCCCCAGGGGGCCCCCAAGCAGCCCCTCTCAATTTGGGTCTGGGGTCTTTATTTGGGCCGGGAACCTGGGAGGTACCTGCAAGGTTGCAGTTCGCGGCCGGAGAAGCACTCTCCGGCCAACATGCCCAACTGCAGCAACAGCTCCCAAAGCGAAGGAGCCAGGACCCAAAGACCTAGCTGGCCTGAAGGGCCCCCAGGGGGCCCCCAAGCAGCCCCTCTCCATTTGGGTCTGGGGGCTTTCGTTGGGCCGGGAACCTGGGAGGTACCTGCAAGGTTGCAGTTCGCGGCCCGAGAAGCACTCTCCGGCCAACATGCCCAATATACAGCAACAGCTCCCAAAGCGAAGGAGCCAGGACCCAAAGACCTAGCTGGCCTGAAGGGCCCCCAGGGGACCCCCAAACAGCCCCTCTCCATTTGGGTCTGGGCGCTTTCGTTGGGCATGGAACCTGGGAGATTCCTGCAAGGTTGCAGTTCGCGGCCCGAGAAGCACTCTCCGGCCAACATGCCCAACTGCAGCAACAGCTCCCAAACCGAAGGAGCCAGGACCCAAAGACCTAGCTGGCCTGAAGGGCCCCCAGGTGTCCCCCAAGCAGCCCCTCTTCATTTGGGTCTGGGGGCTTTCGTTGGGCATGGAACCTGGGAGGTACCTGCAAGGTTGCAGTTCGCGGCCCGAGAAGCACTCTCCGGCCAACATGCCCAACTGCAGCAACAGCTCCCAAACCGAAGGAGCCAGGACCCAAAGACCTAGCTGGCCTGAAGGGCCCCCAGGGGGCCCCCAAGCAGCCCCTCTCCATTTGGGTCTGGGGGCTTTCGTTGGGCCGGGAACCTGGGAGGTACGTGCAAGGTTGCAGTTCGCGGCCCGAGAAGCACTCTCCGGCCAACATGCCCAATATCTAGCAACAGCTCCCAAAGCGAAGGAGCCAGGACCCAAAGACCTAGCTGGCCTGATGGGCCCCCAGGGGACCCCCAAACAGCCCCTCTCCATTTGGGTCTGGGCGCTTTCGTTGGGCATGGAACCTGGGAGATTCCTGCAAGGTTGCAGTTCGCGGCCCGAGAAGCACTCTCCGGCCAACATGCCCAACTGCAGCAACAGCTCCCAAAGCGAAGGAGCCAGGACCCAAAGACCTAGCTGGCCTGAAGGGCCCACAGGGGGCCCCCAAGCAGCCCCTCTCCATTTGGGTCTGGGGGCTTTCGTTGGGCATGGAACCTGGGAGGTACCTGCAAGGTTGCAGTTCGCGGCCCGAGAAGCACTCTCCGGCCAACATGCCCAACTGCAGCAACAGTTCCCAAACCGAAGGAGCCAGGACCCAAAGACCTAGCTGGCCTGAAGGGCCCCCAGGGGGCCCCCAAGCAGCCCCTCTCCATTTGGGTCTGGGGGCTTTCGTTGGGCCGGGAACCTGGGAGAATCCTGCAAGGTTGCAGTTCGCGGCCCGAGAAGCACTCTCCGGCCAACATGCCCAACTGCAGCAACAGCTCCCAAAGCGAAGGAGCCAGGACCCAAAGACCTAGCTGGCCTGAAGGGCCCCCAGGGGGCCCCCAAGCAGCCCCTCTCCATTTGGGTCTGTGGGTTTTCGTTGGGCCGGGAACCTGGGAGGTACCTGCAAGGTTGCAGTTCGCGGCCCGAGAAGCACTCTCCGGCCAACATGCCCAACTGCAGCAACAGCTCCCAAACCGAAGGAGCCAGGACCCAAAGACCTAGCTGGCCTGAAGGGCCCCCAGGGGGCCCCCAAGCAGCCCCTCTCCATTTGGGTCTGGGGGCTTTCGTTGGGCCGGGGACCTGGGATGTACCTGCAAGGTTGCAGTTCGCGGCCCGAGAAGCACTCTCCGGCCAACATGCCCAACTGCAGCAACAGCTCCCAAAGCGAAGGAGCCAGGACCCAAAGACCTAGCTGGCCTGAAGTGCCCCCAGGGGGTCCCCAAGCAGCCCCTCTCCATTTGGGTCTGGGGGATTTCGTTGGGCCGGGAACCTGGGAGATTCATGCAAGGTTGCAGTTCGCGGCCCGAGAAGCACTCTCCGGCCAACATGCCCAACTGCAGCAACAGCTCCCAAACCGAAGGAGCCAGGACCCAAAGACCTAGCTGGCCTGAAGTGCCCCCAGGGGGGCCCCAAGCAGCCCCTCTCCATTTGGGTCTGGGGGCTTTCGTTGGGCCGGGAACCTGGGAGGTACCTGCAAGGTTGCAGTTCGCGGCCCGAGAAGCACTCTCCGGCCAACATGCCCAACTGCAGCAACAGCTCCCAAAGCGAAGGAGCCAGGACCCAAAGACCTAGCTGGCCTGAAGGGCCCCCAGGGGGCCCCCAAGCAGCCCCTCTCCATTTGGGTCTGGGGGTTTTCGTTGGGCCGGGAACCTGGGAGGTACCTGCAAGGTTGCAGTTCGCGGCCCGAGAAGCACTCTCCGGCCAACATGCCCAACTGCAGCAACAGCTCCCAAACCGAAGGAGCCAGGACCCAAAGACCTAGCTGGCCTGAAGGGCCCCCAGGGGGCCCCCAAGCAGCCCCTCTCCATTTGGGTCTGGGGGCTTTCGTTGGGCCGGGAACCTGGGATGTACCTGCAAGGTTGCAGTTCGCGGCCCGAGAAGCACTCTCCGGCCAACATGCCCAACTGCAGCAACAGCTCCCAAAGCGAAGGAGCCAGGACACAAAGACCTAGCTGGCCTGAAGGGCCCCCAGGGGGCCCCCAAGCAGCCCCTCTCCATTTGGGTCTGGGGGCTTTCGTTGGGCATGTATACCTGAGAGGTACCTGCAAGGTTACAGTTCGCGGCCCGAGAAGCACTCTCCGGCCAACATGCCCAACTGCAGCAACAGCTCCCAAAGCGAAGGAGCCAGGACCCAAAGACCTAGCTGGCCTGAAGTGCCCCCAGGGGGTCCCCAAGCAGCCCCTCTCCATTTGGGTCTGGGGGATTTCGTTGGGCCGGGAACCTGGGAGATTCATGCAAGGTTGCAGTTCGCGGCCCGAGAAGCACTCTCCGGCCAACATGCCCAACTGCAGCAACAGCTCCCAAACCGAATGAGCCAGGACACAAAGACCTAGCTGGCCTGAAGGGCCCCCAGGGGGCCCCCAAGCAGCCCCTCTCCATTTGGGTCTGGGGGCTTTCGTTGGGCATGTATACCTGAGAGGTACCTGCAAGGTTACAGTTCGCGGCCCGAGAAGCACTCTCCGGCCAACATGCCCAACTGCAGCAACAGCTCCCAAAGCGAAGGAGCCAGGACCCAAAGACCTAGCTGGCCTGAAGTGCCCCCAGGGGGTCCCCAAGCAGCCCCTCTCCATTTGGGTCTGGGGGATTTCGTTGGGCCGGGAACCTGGGAGATTCATGCAAGGTTGCAGTTCGCGGCCCGAGAAGCACTCTCCGGCCAACATGCCCAACTGCAGCAACAGCTCCCAAAGCGAAGGAGCCAGGACCCAAAGACCTAGCTGGCCTGAAGTGCCCCCAGGGGGGCCCCAAGCAGCCCCTCTCCATTTGGGTCTGGGGGCTTTCGTTGGGCCGGGAACCTGGGAGGTACATGCAAGGTTGCAGTTCGCGGCCCGAGAAGCACTCTCCGGCCAACATGCCCAACTGCAGCAACAGCTCCCAAAGCGAAGGAGCCAGGACCCAAAGACCTAGCTGGCCTGAAGGGCCCCCAGGGGGCCCCCAAGCAGCCCCTCTCCATTTGGGTCTGTGGGTTTTCGTTGGGCCGGGAACCTGGGAGGTACCTGCAAGGTTGCAGTTCGCGGCCCGAGAAGCACTCTCCGGCCAACATGCCCAACTGCAGCAACAGCTCCCAAACCGAAGGAGCCAGGACCCAAAGACCTAGCTGGCCTGAAGGGCCCCCAGGGGGCCCCCAAGCAGCCCCTCTCCATTTGGGTCTGGGGGCTTTCGTTGGGCCGGGGACCTGGGATGTACCTGCAAGGTTGCAGTTCGCGGCCCGAGAAGCACTCTCCGGCCAACATGCCCAACTGCAGCAACAGCTCCCAAAGCGAAGGAGCCAGGACCCAAAGACCTAGCTGGCCTGAAGTGCCCCCAGGGGGTCCCCAAGCAGCCCCTCTCCATTTGGGTCTGGGGGCTTTCGTTGAGCGGGGAACCTGGGAGATTCCTGCAAGGTTGCAGTTCGCGGCCCGAGAAGCACTCTCCGGCCAACATGCCCAATATCCAGCAACAGCTCCCAAAGCGAAGGAGCCAGGACCCAAAGACCTAGCTGGCCTGAAGGGCCCCCAGGGGGCCCCCAAGCAGCCCCTCTCAATTTGGGTCTGGGGGCTTTCGTTGGGCCGGGAACCTGGGATGTACCTGAAAGGTTGAAGTTCGCGGCCCGAGAAGCACTCTCCGGCCAACATGCCCAACTGCAGCAACAGCTCCCAAACCGAAGGAGCCAGGACACAAAGACCTAGCTGGCCTGAAGGGCCCCCAGGGGGCCCCCAAGCAGCCCCTCTCCATTTGGGTCTGGGGGCTTTCGTTGGGCATGTATACCTGAGAGGTACCTGCAAGGTTACAGTTCGCGGCCCGAGAAGCACTCTCCGGCCAACATGCCCAACTGCAGCAACAGCTCCCAAAGCGAAGGAGCCAGGACCCAAAGACCTAGCTGGCCTGAAGTGCCCCCAGGGGGTCCCCAAGCAGCCCCTCTCCATTTGGGTCTGGGGGATTTCGTTGGGCCGGGAACCTGGGAGATTCATGCAAGGTTGCAGTTCGCGGCCCGAGAAGCACTCTCCGGCCAACATGCCCAACTGCAGCAACAGCTCCCAAACCGAAGGAGCCAGGACCCAAAGACCTAGCTGGCCTGAAGTGCCCCCAGGGGGGCCCCAAGCAGCCCCTCTCCATTTGGGTCTGGGGGCTTTCGTTGGGCCGGGAACCTGGGAGGTACCTGCAAGGTTGCAGTTCGCGGCCCGAGAAGCACTCTCCGGCCAACATGCCCAACTGCAGCAACAGCTCCCAAAGCGAAGGAGCCAGGACCCAAAGACCTAGCTGGCCTGAAGGGCCCCCAGGGGGCCCCCAAGCAGCCCCTCTCCATTTGGGTCTGGGGGTTTTCGTTGGGCCGGGAACCTGGGAGGTACCTGCAAGGTTGCAGTTCGCGGCCCGAGAAGCACTCTCCGGCCAACATGCCCAACTGCAGCAACAGCTCCCAAAGCGAAGGAGCCAGGACCCAAAGACCTAGCTGGCCTGAAGGGCCCCCAGGGGGCCCCCAAGCAGCCCCTCTCCATTTGGGTCTGGGGGCTTTCGTTGGGCCGGGAACCTGGGATGTACCTGCAAGGTTGCAGTTCGCGGCCCGAGAAGCACTCTCCGGCCAACATGCCCAACTGCAGCAACAGCTCCCAAAGCGAAGGAGCCAGGACCCAAAGACCTAGCTGGCCTGAAGTGCCCCCAGGGGGTCCCCAAGCAGCCCCTCTCCATTTGGGTCTGGGGGCTTTCGTTGAGCGGGGAACCTGGGAGATTCCTGCAAGGTTGCAGTTCGCGGCCCGAGAAGCACTCTCCGGCCAACATGCCCAACTGCAGCAACAGCTCCCAAAGCGAAGGAGCCAGGACCCAAAGACCTAGCTGGCCTGAAGGGCCCCCAGGGGGCCCCCAAGCAGCCCCTCTCAATTTGGGTCTGGGGGCTTTCGTTGGGCCGGGAACCTGGGATGTACCTGCAAGGTTGAAGTTCGCGGCCCGAGAAGCACTCTCCGGCCAACATGCCCAACTGCAGCAACAGCTCCCAAAGCGAAGGAGCCAGGACCCAAAGACCTAGCTGGCCTGAAGGGCCCCCAGGGGGCCCCCAAGCAGCCCCTCTCCATTTGGGTCTGGGGGCTTTCGTTGGGCCGGGAACCTGGGATGTACCTGCAAGGTTGAAGTTCGCGGCCCGAGAAGCACTCTCCGGCCAACATGCCCAACTGCAGCAACAGCTCCCAAACCGAAGGAGCCAGGACCCAAAGACCTAGCTGGCCTGAAGGGCCCCCAGGGGGCCCCCAAGCAGCCCCTCTCCATTTGGGTCTGGGGGCTTTCCTTGGGCATGTATACCTGAGAGGTACCTGCAAGGTTACAGTTCGCGGCCTGAGAAGCACTCTCCGGCCAACATGCCCAACTGCAGCAACAGCTCCCAAAGCGAAGGAGCCAGGACCCAAAGACCTAGCTGGCCTGAAGGGCCCCCAGGGGGCCCCCAAGCAACCCCTCTCAATTTGGGTCTGGGGGCTTTCGTTGGGCTGGGAACCTGGGAGATTCCTGCAAGGTTGCAGTTCGCGGCCTGAGAAGCACTCTCCGGCCAACATGCCCAACTGCAGCAACAGCTCCCAAAGCGAAGGAGCCAGGACCCAAAGACCTAGCTGGCCTGAAGGGCCCCCAGGGGGCCCCCAAGCAGCCCCTCTCAATTTGGGTCTGGGGGCTTTAGTTGGGCCGGGAACCTGGGAGGTACCTGCAAGGTTGCAGTTCGCGGCCCGAGAAGCACTCTCCGGCCAACATGCCCAACTGCAGCAACAGCTCCCAAAGCGAAGGAGCCAGGACCCAAAGACCTAGCTGGCCTGAAGGGCCCCCAGGGGGCCCCCAAGCAGCCCCTCTCCATTTGGGTCTGGGGGCTTTCGTTGGGCATGTATACCTGAGAGGTACCTGCAAGGTTACAGTTCGCGGCCCGAGAAGCACTCTCCGCCCAACATGCCCTACTGCAGCAACAGCTCCCAAAGCGAAGGAGCCAGGACCCAAAGACCTAGCTGGCCTGAAGGGCCCCCAGGGGGTCCCCAAGCAGCCCCTCTCCATTTGGGTCTGGGGGCTTTCGTTGGGCGGGGAACCTGGGAGATTCATGCAAGGTTGCAGTTCGCGGCCCGAGAAGCACTCTCCGGCCAACATGCCCAACTGCAGCAACAGCTCCCAAAGCGAAGGAGCCAGGACCCAAAGACCTAGCTGGCCTGAAGTGCCCCCAGGGGGCCCCCAAGCAGCCCCTCTCCATTTGGGTCTGGGGGCTTTCGTTGGGCCGGGAACGTGGGAGGTACCTGCAAGGTTGCAGTTCGCGGCCCGAGAAGCACTCTCCGGCCAACATGACCAACTGCAGCAACAGCTCCCAAAGCGAAGGAGCCAGGACCCAAAGACCTAGCTGGCCTGAAGGGCCCCCAGGGGGCCCCCAAGCAGCCCCTCTCCATTTGGGTCTGGGGGTTTTCGTTGGGCCGGGAACCTGGGAGATTCCTGCAAGGTTGCAGTTCGCGGCCCGAGAAGCACTCTCCGGCCAACATGCCCAACTGCAGCAACAGCTCCCAAACCGAAGGAGCCAGGACCCAAAGACCTAGCTGGCCTGAAGGGCCCCCAGGGGTCCCCCAAGCAGCCCCTCTCCATTTGGGTCTGGGGGCTTTCGTTGGGCCGGGAACCTGGGAGATTCCTGCAAGGTTGCAGTTCGCGGCCCGAGAAGCACTCTCCGGCCAACATGCACAACTGCAGCAACAGCTCCCAAACCGAAGGAGCCAGGACCCAAAGACCTAGCTGGCCTGAAGGGCCCCCAGGGGGCCCCCAAGCAGCCCCTCTCCATTTGGGTCTGGGGGTTTTCGTTGGGCCGGGAACCTGGGAGGTACCTGCAAGGTTGCAGTTCGCGGCCCGAGAAGCACTCTCCGGCCAACATGCCCAACTGCAGCAACAGCTCCCAAAGCGAAGGAGCCAGGACCCAAAGACCTAGCTGGCCTGAAGGGCCCCCAGGGGGCCCCCAAGCAGCCCCTCTCCATTTGGGTCTGGGGGCTTTCGTTGGGCCGGGAACCTGGGAGATTCCTGCAAGGTTGCAGTTCGTGGCCGGAGAAGCACTCTCCGGCCAACATGCCCAACTGCAGCAACAGCTCCCAAAGCGAAGGAGCCAGGACCCAAAGACCTAGCTGGCCTGAAGGGCCCCCAGGGGGCCCCCAAGCAGCCCCTCTCCATTTGGGTCTGGGGGCTTTCTTTAGGCTGAGAACCTGGGAGAATCCTGCAAGGTTGCAGTTCGCGGCCCGAGAAGCACTCTCCGGCCAACATGCCCAATATCCAGCAACAGCTCCCAAAGCGAAGGAGCCAGGACCCAAAGACCTAGCTGGCCTGAAGGGCCCCCAGGGGGCCCCGAAGCAGCCCCTCTCCATTTGGGTCTGGGGGCTTTCGTTGGGCCGGGAACCTGGGAGGTACCTGCAAGGTTGCAGTTCGCGGCCCGAGAAGCACTCTCCGGCCAACATGCCCAACTGCAGCAACAGCTCCCAAACCGAAGGAGCCAGGACCCAAAGACCTAGCTGGCCTGAAGGGCCCCCAGGGGGCCCCCAAGCAGCCCCTCTCCATTTGGGTCTGGGGGCTTTCGTTGGGCCGGGAACCTGGGAGATTCCTGCAAGGTTGCAGTTCGCGGCCCGAGAAGCACTCTCCGGCCAACATGCCCAACTGCAGCAACAGCTCCCAAACCGAAGGAGCCAGGACCCAAAGACCTAGCTGGCCTGAAGGGCCCCCAGGGGGCCCCCAAGCAGCCCCTCTCCATTTGGGTCTGTGGGTTTTCGTTGGGCCGGGAACCTGGGAGGTACCTGCAAGGTTACAGTTCGCGGCCCGAGAAACACTCTCCGGCCAACATGCCCAACTGCAGCAACAGCTCCCAAACCGAAGGAGCCAGGACCCAAAGACCTAGCTGGCCTGAAGGGCCCCCAGGGGGCCCCCAAGCAGCCCCTCTCAATTTGGGTCTGGGGGCTTTCGTTGGGCCGGGAACCTGGGAGATTCCTGCAAGGTTGCAGTTCACGGCCCGAGAAGCACTCTCCGGCCAACATGCACAACTGCAGCAACAGCTCCCAAACCGAATGAGCCAGGACCCAAAGACCTAGCTGGCCTGAAGGGCCCCCAGGGGGCCCCCAAGCAGCCCCTCTCCATTTGGGTCTGGGGGCTTTCGTTGGGCCGGGAACCTGGGAGGTACCTGCAAGGTTGCAGTTCGCGGCCCGAGAAGCACTCTCCGGCCAACATGCCCAACTGCAGCAACAGCTCCCAAACCGAAGGAGCCAGGACCCAAAGACCTAGCTGGCCTGAAGGGCCCCCAGGGGGCCCCCAAGCAGCCCCTCTCCATTTGGGTCTGGGGGCTTTCTTTAGGCTGAGAACCTGGGAGATACCAGCAAGGTTGCAGTTCGCGGCCCGAGAAGCACTCTCCGGCCAACATGCCCAATATCCAGCAACAGCTCCCAAAGCGAAGGAGCCAGGACCCAAAGACCTAGCTGGCCTGAAGGGCCCCCAGGGGGCCCCCAAGCAGCCCCTCTCCATTTGGGTCTGGGGGCTTTCGTTGGGCATGTATACCTGAGAGGTACCTGCAATGTTGCAGTTCGCGGCCCGAGAAGCACTCTCCGGCCAACATGCCCAACTGCAGCAACAGCTCCCAAAGCGAAGGAGCCAGGACCCAAAGACCTAGCTGGCCTGAAGTGCCCCCAGGGGGTCCCCAAGCAGCCCCTCTCCATTTGGGTCTGGGGGCTTTCTTTGGGCGGGGAACCTGGGAGATTCATGCAAGGTTGCAGTTCGCGGCCCGAGAAGCACTCTCCGGCCAACATGCCCAACTGCAGCAACAGCTCCCAAAGCGAAGGAGCCAGGACACAAAGACCTAGCTGGCCTGAAGGGCCCCCAGGGGGCCCCCAAGCAGCCCCTCTCCATTTGGGTCTGGGGGTTTTCGTTGGGCCGGGAACCTGGGAGGTACCTGCAAGGTTGCAGTTCGCGGCCCGAGAAGCACTCTCCGGCCAACATGCACAACTGCAGCAACAGCTCCCAAAGCGAAGGAGCCAGGACCCAAAGACCTAGCTGGCCTGAAGGGCCCCCAGGGGGCCCCCAAGCAGCCCCTCTCAATTTGGGTCTGGGGGCTTTCGTTGGGCCGGGAACCTGGGAGATTCCTGCAAGGTTACAGTTCGCGGCCCGAGAAGCACTCTCCGGCCAACATGCCCAACTGCAGCAACAGCTCCCAAAGCGAAGGAGCCAGGACCCAAAGACCTAGCTGGCCTGAAGGGCCCCCAGGGGGCCCCCAAGCAGCCCCTCTCCATTTGGGTCTGGGGGCTTTCGTTGGGCCGGGAATCTGGGAGATTCCTGCAATGTTGCAGTTCGCGGCCCGAGAAGCACTCTCCGGCCAACATGCCCAACTGCAGCAACAGCTCCCAAACCGAAGGAGCCAGGACCCAAAGACCTAGCTGGCCTGAAGGGCCCCCAGGGGGCCTCCAAGCAACCCCTCTCAATTTGGGTCTGGGGGCTTTCGTTGGGCTGGGAACCTGGGAGATTCCTGCAAGGTTGCAGTTCGCGGCCCGAGAAGCACTCTCCGGCCAACATGCCCAACTGCAGCAACAGCTCCCAAACCGAAGGAGCCAGGACCCAAAGACCTATCTGGCCTGAAGGGCCCCCAGGGGTCCCCCAAGCAGCCCCTCTCCATTTGGGTCTGGGGGCTTTAGTTGGGCCGGGAACCTGGGAGGTACCTGCAAGGTTGCAGTTCGCGGCCGGAGAAGCACTCTCCGGCCAACATGCCCAACTGCAGCAACAGCTCCCAAAGCGAAGGAGCCAGGACCCAAAGACCTAGCTGGCCTGAATTGCCCCCAGGGGGCCCCCAAGCAGCCCCTCTCCATTTGGGTCTGGGGGCTTTCGTTGGGCCGGGAACCTGGGAGGTACCTGCAAGGTTGCAGTTCGCGGCCCGAGAAGCACTCTCCGGCCAACATGCCCAACTGCAGCAACAGCTCCCAAAGCGAAGGAGCCAGGACCCAAAGACCTAGCTGGCCTGAAGGGCCCCCAGGGGACCCCCAAACAGCCCCTCTCCATTTGGGTCTGGGCGCTTTCGTTGGGCATGGAACCTGGGAGATTCCTGCAAGGTTGCAGTTCGCGGCCCGAGAAGCACTCTCCGGCCAACATGCCCAACTGCAGCAACAGCTCCCAAAGCGAAGGAGCCAGGACCCAAAGACCTAGCTGGCCTGAAGGGCCCCCAGGGGGCCCCCAAGCAGCCCCTCTCCATTTGGGTCTGGGGGCTTTCGTTGGGCCGGGAACCTGGGAGGTACGTGCAAGGTTGCAGTTCGCGGCCGGAGAAGCACTCCCCGGCCAACATGCCCAACTGCAGCAACAGCTCCCAAAGCGAAGGAGCCAGGACCCAAAGACCTACCTGGCCTGAAGGGCCCCCAGGGGGCCCCCAAGCAACCCCTCTCAATTTGGGTCTGGGGGCTTTCGTTGGGCCGGGAACCTGGGAGAATCCTGCAAGGTTGCAGTTCGCGGCCCGAGAAGCACTCTCCGGCCAACATGCCCAACTGCAGCAACAGCTCCCAAAGCGAAGGAGCCAGGACCCAAAGACCTAGCTGGCCTGAAGTGCCCCCAGGGGGCCCCCAAGCAGCCCCTCTCCATTTGGGTCTGGGGGCTTTCGTTGGGCCGGGAACGTGGGAGGTACCTGCAAGGTTGCAGTTCGCGGCCCGAGAAGCACTCTCCGGCCAACATGACCAACTGCAGCAACAGCTCCCAAAGCGAAGGAGCCAGGACCCAAAGACCTAGCTGGCCTGAAGGGCCCCCAGGGGGCCCCCAAGCAGCCCCTCTCCATTTGGGTCTGGGGGTTTTCGTTGGGCCGGGAACCTGGGAGATTCCTGCAAGGTTGCAGTTCGCGGCCCGAGAAGCACTCTCCGGCCAACATGCCCAACTGCAGCAACAGCTCCCAAACCGAAGGAGCCAGGACCCAAAGACCTAGCTGGCCTGAAGGGCCCCCAGGGGTCCCCCAAGCAGCCCCTCTCCATTTGGGTCTGGGGGCTTTCGTTGGGCCGGGAACCTGGGAGATTCCTGCAAGGTTGCAGTTCGCGGCCCGAGAAGCACTCTCCGGCCAACATGCACAACTGCAGCAACAGCTCCCAAACCGAAGGAGCCAGGACCCAAAGACCTAGCTGGCCTGAAGGGCCCCCAGGGGGCCCCCAAGCAGCCCCTCTCCATTTGGGTCTGGGGGTTTTCGTTGGGCCGGGAACCTGGGAGGTACCTGCAAGGTTGCAGTTCGCGGCCCGAGAAGCACTCTCCGGCCAACATGCCCAACTGCAGCAACAGCTCCCAAAGCGAAGGAGCCAGGACCCAAAGACCTAGCTGGCCTGAAGGGCCCCCAGGGGGCCCCCAAGCAGCCCCTCTCCATTTGGGTCTGGGGGCTTTCGTTGGGCCGGGAACCTGGGAGATTCCTGCAAGGTTGCAGTTCGTGGCCGGAGAAGCACTCTCCGGCCAACATGCCCAACTGCAGCAACAGCTCCCAAAGCGAAGGAGCCAGGACCCAAAGACCTAGCTGGCCTGAAGGGCCCCCAGGGGGCCCCCAAGCAGCCCCTCTCCATTTGGGTCTGGGGGCTTTCTTTAGGCTGAGAACCTGGGAGAATCCTGCAAGGTTGCAGTTCGCGGCCCGAGAAGCACTCTCCGGCCAACATGCCCAATATCCAGCAACAGCTCCCAAAGCGAAGGAGCCAGGACCCAAAGACCTAGCTGGCCTGAAGGGCCCCCAGGGGGCCCCGAAGCAGCCCCTCTCCATTTGGGTCTGGGGGCTTTCGTTGGGCCGGGAACCTGGGAGGTACCTGCAAGGTTGCAGTTCGCGGCCCGAGAAGCACTCTCCGGCCAACATGCCCAACTGCAGCAACAGCTCCCAAACCGAAGGAGCCAGGACCCAAAGACCTAGCTGGCCTGAAGGGCCCCCAGGGGGTCCCAAAGCAGCCCCTCTCCATTTGGGTCTGGGGGCTTTCGTTGGGCCGGGAACCTGGGAGATTCCTGCAAGGTTGCAGTTCGCGGCCCGAGAAGCACTCTCCGGCCAACATGCCCAACTGCAGCAACAGCTCCCAAACCGAAGGAGCCAGGACCCAAAGACCTAGCTGGCCTGAAGGGCCCCCAGGGGGCCCCCAAGCAGCCCCTCTCCATTTGGGTCTGTGGGTTTTCGTTGGGCCGGGAACCTGGGAGGTACCTGCAAGGTTACAGTTCGCGGCCCGAGAAACACTCTCCGGCCAACATGCCCAACTGCAGCAACAGCTCCCAAACCGAAGGAGCCAGGACCCAAAGACCTAGCTGGCCTGAAGGGCCCCCAGGGGGCCCCCAAGCAGCCCCTCTCAATTTGGGTCTGGGGGCTTTCGTTGGGCCGGGAACCTGGGAGATTCCTGCAAGGTTGCAGTTCACGGCCCGAGAAGCACTCTCCGGCCAACATGCACAACTGCAGCAACAGCTCCCAAACCGAATGAGCCAGGACCCAAAGACCTAGCTGGCCTGAAGGGCCCCCAGGGGGCCCCCAAGCAGCCCCTCTCCATTTGGGTCTGGGGGCTTTCGTTGGGCCGGGAACCTGGGAGGTACCTGCAAGGTTGCAGTTCGCGGCCCGAGAAGCACTCTCCGGCCAACATGCCCAACTGCAGCAACAGCTCCCAAACCGAAGGAGCCAGGACCCAAAGACCTAGCTGGCCTGAAGGGCCCCCAGGGGGCCCCCAAGCAGCCCCTCTCCATTTGGGTCTGGGGGCTTTCTTTAGGCTGAGAACCTGGGAGATACCAGCAAGGTTGCAGTTCGCGGCCCGAGAAGCACTCTCCGGCCAACATGCCCAATATCCAGCAACAGCTCCCAAAGCGAAGGAGCCAGGACCCAAAGACCTAGCTGGCCTGAAGGGCCCCCAGGGGGCCCCCAAGCAGCCCCTCTCCATTTGGGTCTGGGGGCTTTCGTTGGGCATGTATACCTGAGAGGTACCTGCAATGTTGCAGTTCGCGGCCCGAGAAGCACTCTCCGGCCAACATGCCCAACTGCAGCAACAGCTCCCAAAGCGAAGGAGCCAGGACCCAAAGACCTAGCTGGCCTGAAGTGCCCCCAGGGGGTCCCCAAGCAGCCCCTCTCCATTTGGGTCTGGGGGCTTTCTTTGGGCGGGGAACCTGGGAGATTCATGCAAGGTTGCAGTTCGCGGCCCGAGAAGCACTCTCCGGCCAACATGCACAACTGCAGCAACAGCTCCCAAAGCGAAGGAGCCAGGACACAAAGACCTAGCTGGCCTGAAGGGCCCCCAGGGGGCCCCCAAGCAGCCCCTCTCCATTTGGGTCTGGGGGTTTTCGTTGGGCCGGGAACCTGGGAGGTACCTGCAAGGTTGCAGTTCGCGGCCCGAGAAGCACTCTCCGGCCAACATGCACAACTGCAGCAACAGCTCCCAAAGCGAAGGAGCCAGGACCCAAAGACCTAGCTGGCCTGAAGGGCCCCCAGGGGGCCCCCAAGCAGCCCCTCTCAATTTGGGTCTGGGGGCTTTCGTTGGGCCGGGAACCTGGGAGATTCCTGCAAGGTTACAGTTCGCGGCCCGAGAAGCACTCTCCGGCCAACATGCCCAACTGCAGCAACAGCTCCCAAAGCGAAGGAGCCAGGACCCAAAGACCTAGCTGGCCTGAAGGGCCCCCAGGGGGCCCCCAAGCAGCCCCTCTCCATTTGGGTCTGGGGGCTTTCGTTGGGCCGGGAATCTGGGAGATTCCTGCAATGTTGCAGTTCGCGGCCCGAGAAGCACTCTCCGGCCAACATGCCCAACTGCAGCAACAGCTCCCAAACCGAAGGAGCCAGGACCCAAAGACCTAGCTGGCCTGAAGGGCCCCCAGGGGGCCTCCAAGCAACCCCTCTCAATTTGGGTCTGGGGGCTTTCGTTGGGCTGGGAACCTGGGAGATTCCTGCAAGGTTGCAGTTCGCGGCCCGAGAAGCACTCTCCGGCCAACATGCCCAACTGCAGCAACAGCTCCCAAACCGAAGGAGCCAGGACCCAAAGACCTATCTGGCCTGAAGGGCCCCCAGGGGTCCCCCAAGCAGCCCCTCTCCATTTGGGTCTGGGGGCTTTAGTTGGGCCGGGAACCTGGGAGGTACCTGCAAGGTTGCAGTTCGCGGCCGGAGAAGCACTCTCCGGCCAACATGCCCAACTGCAGCAACAGCTCCCAAAGCGAAGGAGCCAGGACCCAAAGACCTAGCTGGCCTGAATTGCCCCCAGGGGGCCCCCAAGCAGCCCCTCTCCATTTGGGTCTGGGGGCTTTCGTTGGGCCGGGAACCTGGGAGGTACCTGCAAGGTTGCAGTTCGCGGCCCGAGAAGCACTCTCCGGCCAACATGCCCAACTGCAGCAACAGCTCCCAAAGCGAAGGAGCCAGGACCCAAAGACCTAGCTGGCCTGAAGGGCCCCCAGGGGACCCCCAAACAGCCCCTCTCCATTTGGGTCTGGGCGCTTTCGTTGGGCATGGAACCTGGGAGATTCCTGCAAGGTTGCAGTTCGCGGCCCGAGAAGCACTCTCCGGCCAACATGCCCAACTGCAGCAACAGCTCCCAAAGCGAAGGAGCCAGGACCCAAAGACCTAGCTGGCCTGAAGGGCCCCCAGGGGGCCCCCAAGCAGCCCCTCTCCATTTGGGTCTGGGGGCTTTCGTTGGGCCGGGAACCTGGGAGGTACGTGCAAGGTTGCAGTTCGCGGCCGGAGAAGCACTCCCCGGCCAACATGCCCAACTGCAGCAACAGCTCCCAAAGCGAAGGAGCCAGGACCCAAAGACCTAGCTGGCCTGAAGGGCCCCCAGGGGGCCCCCAAGCAACCCCTCTCAATTTGGGTCTGGGGGCTTTCGTTGGGCCGGGAACCTGGGAGAATCCTGCAAGGTTGCAGTTCGCGGCCCGAGAAGCACTCTCCGGCCAACATGCCCAACTGCAGCAACAGCTCCCAAAGCGAAGGAGCCAGGACCCAAAGACCTAGCTGGCCTGAAGGGCCCCCAGGGGGCCCCCAAGCAGCCCCTCTCCATTTGGGTCTGGGGGCTTTCGTTGGGCCGGGAACCTGGGAGGTACCTGCAAGGTTGCAGTTCGCGGCCGGAGAAGCACTCTCCGGCCAACATGCCCAACTGCAGCAACAGCTCCCAAAGCGAAGGAGCCAGGACCCAAAGACCTAGCTGGCCTGAAGGGCCCCCAGGGGGCCCCCAAGCAGCCCCTCTCCATTTGGGTCTGGGGGCTTTCGTTGGGCCGGGAACCTGGGAGGTACCTGCAAGGTTGCAGTTCGCGGCCCGAGAAGCACTCTCCGGCCAACATGCCCAACTGCAGCAACAGCTCCCAAAGCGAAGGAGCCAGGACCCAAAGACCTAGCTGGCCTGAAGGGCCCCCAGGGGGCCCCCAAGCAACCCCTCTCAATTTGGGTCTGGGGGCTTTCGTTGGGCTGGGAACCTGGGAGATTCCTGCAAGGTTGCAGTTCGCGGCCCGAGAAGCACTCTCCGCCCAACATGCCCAACTGCAGCAACAGCTCCCAAACCGAAGGAGCCAGGACCCAAAGACCTAGCTGGCCTGAAGGGCCCCCAGGGGGCCCCCAAGCAGCCCCTCTCAATTTGGGTCTGGGGGCTTTAGTTGGGCCGGGAACCTGGGAGGTACCTGCAAGGTTGCAGTTCGCGGCCGGAGAAGCACTCTCCGGCCAACATGCCCAACTGCAGCAACAGCTCCCAAAGCGAAGGAGCCAGGACCCAAAGACCTAGCTGGCCTGAAGGGCCCCCAGGGGGCCCCCAAGCAGCCCCTCTCCATTTGGGTCTGGGGGCTTTCGTTGGGCCGGGAACCTGGGAGGTACCTGCAAGGTTGCAGTTCGCGGCCCGAGAAGCACTCTCCGGCCAACATGCCCAATATCCAGCAACAGCTCCCAAAGCGAAGGAGCCAGGACCCAAAGACCTAGCTGGCCTGAAGGGCCCCCAGGGGACCCCCAAACAGCCCCTCTCCATTTGGGTCTGGGGGCTTTCGTTGGGCATGGAACCTGGGAGATTCCTGCAAGGTTGCAGTTCGCGGCCCGAGAAGCACTCTCCGGCCAACATGCCCAACTGCAGCAACAGCTCCCAAAGCGAAGGAGCCAGGACCCAAAGACCTAGCTGGCCTGAAGGGCCCCCAGGGGGCCCCCAAGCAACCCCTCTCAATTTGGGTCTGGGGGCTTTCGTTGGGCTGGGAACCTGGGAGATTCCTGCAAGGTTGCAGTTCGCGGCCCGAGAAGCACTCTCCGCCCAACATGCCCAACTGCAGCAACAGCTCCCAAACCGAAGGAGCCAGGACCCAAAGACCTAGCTGGCCTGAAGGGCCCCCAGGGGGCCCCCAAGCAGCCCCTCTCAATTTGGGTCTGGGGTCTTTATTTGGGCCGGGAACCTGGGAGGTACCTGCAAGGTTGCAGTTCGCGGCCGGAGAAGCACTCTCCGGCCAACATGCCCAACTGCAGCAACAGCTCCCAAAGCGAAGGAGCCAGGACCCAAAGACCTAGCTGGCCTGAAGGGCCCCCAGGGGGCCCCCAAGCAGCCCCTCTCCATTTGGGTCTGGGGGCTTTCGTTGGGCCGGGAACCTGGGAGGTACCTGCAAGGTTGCAGTTCGCGGCCCGAGAAGCACTCTCCGGCCAACATGCCCAATATCCAGCAACAGCTCCCAAAGCGAAGGAGCCAGGACCCAAAGACCTAGCTGGCCTGAAGTGCCCCCAGGGGACCCCCAAACAGCCCCTCTCCATTTGGGTCTGGGCGCTTTCGTTGGGCATGGAACCTGGGAGATTCCTGCAAGGTTGCAGTTCGCGGCCCGAGAAGCACTCTCCGGCCAACATGCCCAACTGCAGCAACAGCTCCCAAAGCGAAGGAGCCAGGACCCAAAGACCTAGCTGGCCTGAAGGGCCCCCAGGTGTCCCCCAAGCAGCCCCTCTCCATTTGGGTCTGGGGGCTTTCGTTGGGCCGGGAACCTGGGAGGTACGTGCAAGGTTGCAGTTCGCGGCCGGAGAAGCACTCCCCGGCCAACATGCCCAACTGCAGCAACAGCTCCCAAAGCGAAGGAGCCAGGACCCAAAGACCTAGCTGGCCTGAAGGGCCCCCAGGGGGCCCCCAAGCAACCCCTCTCAATTTGGGTCTGGGGGCTTTCGTTGGGCTGGGAACCTGGGAGATTCCTGCAAGGTTGCAGTTCGCGGCCCGAGAAGCACTCTCCGGCCAACATGCCCAACTGCAGCAACAGCTCCCAAACCGAAGGAGCCAGGACCCAAAGACCTAGCTGGCCTGAAGGGCCCCCAGGGGACCCCCAAACAGCCCCTCTCCATTTGGGTCTGGGGGCTTTCGTTGGGCCGGGAACCTGGGAGGTACCTGCAAGGTTGCAGTTCGCGGCCGGAGAAGCACTCTCCGGCCAACATGCCCAACTGCAGCAACAGCTCCCAAAGCGAAGGAGCCAGGACCCAAAGACCTAGCTGGCCTGAAGGGCCCCCAGGGGGCCCCCAAGCAGCCCCTCTCCATTTGGGTCTGGGGGCTTTCGTTGGGCCGGGAACCTGGGAGGTACCTGCAAGGTTGCAGTTCGCGGCCCGAGAAGCACTCTCCGGCCAACATGCCCAACTGCAGCAACAGCTCCCAAAGCGAAGGAGCCAGGACCCAAAGACCTAGCTGGCCTGAAGGGCCCCCAGGGGGCCCCAAGCAACCCCTCTCAATTTGGGTCTGGGGGCTTTCGTTGGGCTGGGAACCTGGGAGATTCCTGCAAGGTTGCAGTTCGCGGCCCGAGAAGCACTCTCCGGCCAACATGCCCAACTGCAGCAACAGCTCCCAAAGCGAAGGAGCCAGGACCCAAAGACCTAGCTGGCCTGAAGGGCCCCCAGGGGGCCCCCAAGCAGCCCCTCTCCATTTGGGTCTGGGGGCTTTCGTTGGGCCGGGAACCTGGGAGGTACCTGCAAGGTTGCAGTTCGCGGCCCGAGAAGCACTCTCCGGCCAACATGCACAATATCCAGCAACAGCTCCCAAAGCGAAGGAGCCAGGACCCAAAGACCTAGCTGGCCTGAAGGGCCCCCAGGGGACCCCCAAACAGCCCCTCTCCATTTGGGTCTGGGCGCTTTCGTTGGGCATGGAACCTGGGAGATTCCTGCAAGGTTGCAGTTCGCGGCCCGAGAAGCACTCTCCGGCCAACATGCCCAACTGCAGCAACAGCTCCCAAAGCGAAGGAGCCAGGACCCAAAGACCTAGCTGGCCTGAAGGGCCCCCAGGGGTCCCCCAAGCAGCCCCTCTCCATTTGGGTCTGGGGGCTTTCGTTGGGCCGGGAACCTGGGATGTACCTGCAAGGTTGAAGTTCGCGGCCCGAGAAGCACTCTCCGGCCAACATGCCCAACTGCAGCAACAGCTCCCAAAGCGAAGGAGCCAGGACCCAAAGACCTAGCTGGCCTGAAGGGCCCCCAGGGGGCCCCCAAGCAGCCCCTCTCCATTTGGGTCTGGGGGCTTTCGTTGGGCCGGGAACCTGGGATGTACCTGCAAGGTTGAAGTTCGCGGCCCGAGAAGCACTCTCCGGCCAACATGCCCAACTGCAGCAACAGCTCCCAAAGCGAAGGAGCCAGGACCCAAAGACCTAGCTGGCCTGAAGGGCCCCCAGGGGGCCCCCAAGCAGCCCCTCTCCATTTGGGTCTGGGGGCTTTCGTTGGGCCGGGAACCTGGGAGGTACCTGCAAGGTTGCAGTTCGCGGCCCGAGAAGCACTCTCCGGCCAACATGCCCAATATCTAGCAACAGCTCCCAAAGCGAAGGAGCCAGGACCCAAAGACCTAGCTGGCCTGATGGGCCCCCAGGGGACCCCCAAACAGCCCCTCTCCATTTGGGTCTGGGCGCTTTCGTTGGGCATGGAACCTGGGAGATTCCTGCAAGGTTGCAGTTCGCGGCCCGAGAAGCACTCTCCGGCCAACATGCCCAACTGCAGCAACAGCTCCCAAACCGAAGGAGCCAGGACCCAAAGACCTAGCTGGCCTGAAGGGCCCACAGGGGGCCCCCAAGCAGCCCCTCTCCATTTGGGTCTGGGGGCTTTCGTTGGGCATGGAACCTGGGAGGTACCTGCAAGGTTGCAGTTCGCGGCCCGAGAAGCACTCTCCGGCCATCATGCCCAACTGCAGCAACAGTTCCCAAACCGAAGGAGCCAGGACCCAAAGACCTAGCTGGACTGAAGGGCCCCCAGGGGGCCCCCAAGCAGCCCCTCTCCATTTGGGTCTGGGGGCTTTCGTTGGGCCGGGAACCTGGGAGAATCCTGCAAGGTTGCAGTTCGCGGCCCGAGAAGCACTCTCCGGCCAACATGCCCAACTGCAGCAACAGCTCCCAAACCGAATGAGCCAGGACACAAAGACCTAGCTGGCCTGAAGGGCCCCCAGGGGGCCACCAAGCAGCCCCTCTCCATTTGGGTCTGGGGGCTTTCGTTGGGCATGTATACCTGAGAGGTACCTGCAAGGTTACAGTTCGCGGCCCGAGAAGCACTCTCCGGCCAACATGCCCAACTGCAGCAACAGCTCCCAAAGCGAAGGAGCCAGGACCCAAAGACCTAGCTGGCCTGAAGTGCCCCCAGGGGGTCCCCAAGCAGCCCCTCTCCATTTGGGTCTGGGGGATTTCGTTGGGCCGGGAACCTGGGAGATTCCTGCAAGGTTGCAGTTCGCGGCCCGAGAAGCACTCTCCGGCCAACATGCCCAACTGCAGCAACAGCTCCCAAAGCGAAAGAGCCAGGACCCAAAGACCTAGCTGGCCTGAAGTGCCCCCAGGGGGGCCCCAAGCAGCCCCTCTCCATTTGGGTCTGTGGGTTTTCGTTGGGCCGGGAACCTGGGAGGTACCTGCAAGGTTGCAGTTCGCGGCCCGAGAAGCACTCTCCGGCCAACATGCCCAACTGCAGCAACAGCTCCCAAACCGAAGGAGCCAGGACCCAAAGACCTAGCTGGCCTGAAGGGCCCCCAGGGGGCCCCCAAGCAGCCCCTCTCCATTTGGGTCTGGGGGCTTTCGTTGGGCCGGGGACCTGGGATGTACCTGCAAGGTTGCAGTTCGCGGCCCGAGAAGCACTCTCCGGCCAACATGCCCAACTGCAGCAACAGCTCCCAAAGCGAAGGAGCCAGGACCCAAAGACCTAGTTGGCCTGAAGTGCCCCCAGGGGGTCCCCAAGCAGCCCCTCTCCATTTGGGTCTGGGGGCTTTCGTTGAGCGGGGAACCTGGGAGATTCCTGCAAGGTTGCAGTTCGCGGCCCGAGAAGCACTCTCCGGCCAACATGCCCAATATCCAGCAACAGCTCCCAAAGCGAAGGAGCCAGGACCCAAAGACCTAGCTGGCCTGAAGGGCCCCCAGGGGGCCCCCAAGCAGCCCCTCTCAATTTGGGTCTGGGGGCTTTCGTTGGGCCGGGAACCTGGGATGTACCTGAAAGGTTGAAGTTCGCGGCCCGAGAAGCACTCTCCGGCCAACATGCACAACTGCAGCAACAGCTCCCAAAGCGAAGGAGCCAGGACCCAAAGACCTAGCTGGCCTGAAGGGCCCCCAGGGGGCCCCCAAGCAGCCCCTCTCCATTTGGGTTTGGGGGCTTTCGTTGGGCCGGGAACCTGGGAGAATCCTGCAAGGTTGCAGTTCGCGGCCCGAGAAGCACTCTCCGGCCAACATGCCCAACTGCAGCAACAGCTCCCAAACCGAAGGAGCCAGGACCCAAAGACCTAGCTGGCCTGAAGGGCCCCCAGGGGGCCCCCAAGCAGCCCCTCTCCATTTGGGTCTGGGGGCTTTCGTTGGGCATGTATACCTGAGAGGTACCTGCAAGGTTACAGTTCGCGGCCCGAGAAGCACTCTCCGGCCAACATGCCCAACTGCAGCAACAGCTCCCAAAGCGAAGGAGCCAGGACCCAAAGACCTAGCTGGCCTGAAGTGCCCCCAGGGGGTCCCCAAGCAGCCCCTCTCCATTTGGGTCTGGGGGATTTCGTTGGGCCGGGAACCTGGGAGATTCATGCAAGGTTGCAGTTCGCGGCCCGAGAAGCACTCTCCGGCCAACATGCCCAACTGCAGCAACAGCTCCCAAAGCGAAGGAGCCAGGACCCAAAGACCTAGCTGGCCTGAAGTGCCCCCAGGGGGGCCCCAAGCAGCCCCTCTCCATTTGGGTCTGGGGGCTTTCGTTGGGCCGGGAACCTGGGAGGTACCTGCAAGGTTGCAGTTCGCGGCCCGAGAAGCACTCTCCGGCCAACATGACCAACTGCAGCAACAGCTCCCAAAGCGAAGGAGCCAGGACCCAAAGACCTAGCTGGCCTGAAGGGCCCCCAGGGGGCCCCCAAGCAGCCCCTCTCCATTTGGGTCTGGGGGTTTTCGTTGGGCCGGGAACCTGGGAGGTACCTGCAAGGTTGCAGTTCGCGGCCCGAGAAGCACTCTCCGGCCAACATGCCCAACTGCAGCAACAGCTCCCAAAGCGAAGGAGCCAGGACCCAAAGACCTAGCTGGCCTGAAGTGCCCCCAGGGGGTCCCCAAGCAGCCCCTCTCCATTTGGGTCTGGGGGCTTTCGTTGAGCGGGGAACCTGGGAGATTCCTGCAAGGTTGCAGTTCGCGGCCCGAGAAGCACTCTCCGGCCAACATGCCCAACTGCAGCAACAGCTCCCAAAGCGAAGGAGCCAGGACCCAAAGACCTAGCTGGCCTGAAGGGCCCCCAGGGGGCCCCCAAGCAGCCCCTCTCCATTTGGGTCTGGGGGCTTTCGTTGGGCCGGGAACCTGGGATGTACCTGCAAGGTTGAAGTTCGCGGCCCGAGAAGCACTCTCCGGCCAACATGCCCAACTGCAGCAACAGCTCCCAAAGCGAAGGAGCCAGGACCCAAAGACCTAGCTGGCCTGAAGGGCCCCCAGGGGGCCCCCAAGCAGCCCCTCTCCATTTGGGTCTGGGGGCTTTCGTTGGGCCGGGAACCTGGGATGTACCTGCAAGGTTGAAGTTCGCGGCCCGAGAAGCACTCTCCGGCCAACATGCCCAACTGCAGCAACAGCTCCCAAACCGAAGGAGCCAGGACCCAAAGACCTAGCTGGCCTGAAGGGCCCCCAGGGGGCCCCCAAGCAGCCCCTCTCCATTTGGGTCTGGGGGCTTTCCTTGGGCATGTATACCTGAGAGGTACCTGCAAGGTTACAGTTCGCGGCCTGAGAAGCACTCTCCGGCCAACATGCCCAACTGCAGCAACAGCTCCCAAAGCGAAGGAGCCAGGACCCAAAGACCTAGCTGGCCTGAAGGGCCCCCAGGGGGCCCCCAAGCAACCCCTCTCAATTTGGGTCTGGGGGCTTTCGTTGGGCTGGGAACCTGGGAGATTCCTGCAAGGTTGCAGTTCGCGGCCTGAGAAGCACTCTCCGGCCAACATGCCCAACTGCAGCAACAGCTCCCAAAGCGAAGGAGCCAGGACCCAAAGACCTAGCTGGCCTGAAGGGCCCCCAGGGGGCCCCCAAGCAGCCCCTCTCAATTTGGGTCTGGGGGCTTTAGTTGGGCCGGGAACCTGGGAGGTACATGCAAGGTTGCAGTTCGCGGCCCGAGAAGCACTCTCCGGCCAACATGCCCAACTGCAGCAACAGCTCCCAAAGCGAAGGAGCCAGGACCCAAAGACCTAGCTGGCCTGAAGGGCCCCCAGGGGGCCCCCAAGCAGCCCCTCTCCATTTGGGTCTGGGGGCTTTCGTTGGGCATGTATACCTGAGAGGTACCTGCAAGGTTACAGTTCGCGGCCCGAGAAGCACTCTCCGGCCAACATGCCCAACTGCAGCAACAGCTCCCAAAGCGAAGGAGCCAGGACCCAAAGACCTAGCTGGCCTGAAGGGCCCCCAGGGGGTCCCCAAGCAGCCCCTCTCCATTTGGGTCTGGGGGCTTTCGTTGGGCGGGGAACCTGGGAGATTCATGCAAGGTTGCAGTTCGCGGCCCGAGAAGCACTCTCCGGCCAACATGCACAACTGCAGCAACAGCTCCCAAAGCGAAGGAGCCAGGACCCAAAGACCTAGCTGGCCTGAAGTGCCCCCAGGGGGCCCCCAAGCAGCCCCTCTCCATTTGGGTCTGGGGGCTTTCGTTGGGCCGGGAACGTGGGAGGTACCTGCAAGGTTGCAGTTCGCGGCCCGAGAAGCACTCTCCGGCCAACATGACCAACTGCAGCAACAGCTCCCAAAGCGAAGGAGCCAGGACCCAAAGACCTAGCTGGCCTGAAGGGCCCCCAGGGGGCCCCCAAGCAGCCCCTCTCCATTTGGGTCTGGGGGTTTTCGTTGGGCCGGGAACCTGGGAGATTCCTGCAAGGTTGCAGTTCGCGGCCCGAGAAGCACTCTCCGGCCAACATGCCCAACTGCAGCAACAGCTCCCAAACCGAAGGAGCCAGGACCCAAAGACCTAGCTGGCCTGAAGGGCCCCCAGGGGGCCCCCAAGCAGCCCCTCTCCATTTGGGTCTGGGGGCTTTCGTTGGGCCGGGAACCTGGGAGATTCCTGCAAGGTTGCAGTTCGCGGCCCGAGAAGCACTCTCCGGCCAACATGCCCAACTGCAGCAACAGCTCCCAAACCGAAGGAGCCAGGACCCAAAGACCTAGCTGGCCTGAAGGGCCCCCAGGGGGCCCCCAAGCAGCCCCTCTCCATTTGGGTCTGGGGGTTTTCGTTGGGCCGGGAACCTGGGAGGTACCTGCAAGGTTGCAGTTCGCGGCCCGAGAAGCACTCTCCGGCCAACATGCCCAACTGCAGCAACAGCTCCCAAAGCGAAGGAGCCAGGACCCAAAGACCTAGCTGGCCTGAAGGGCCCCCAGGGGGCCCCCAAGCAGCCCCTCTCCATTTGGGTCTGGGGGCTTTCGTTGGGCCGGGAACCTGGGAGATTCCTGCAAGGTTGCAGTTCGTGGCCGGAGAAGCACTCTCCGGCCAACATGCCCAACTGCAGCAACAGCTCCCAAAGCGAAGGAGCCAGGACCCAAAGACCTAGCTGGCCTGAAGGGCCCCCAGGGGGCCCCGAAGCAGCCCCTCTCCATTTGGGTCTGGGGGATTTCGTTGGGCCGGGAACCTGGGAGGTACCTGCAAGGTTGCAGTTCGCGGCCCGAGAAGCACTCTCCGGCCAACATGCCCAACTGCAGCAACAGCTCCCAAACCGAAGGAGCCAGGACCCAAAGACCTAGCTGGCCTGAAGGGCCCCCAGGGGGCCCCCAAGCAGCCCCTCTCCATTTGGGTCTGGGGGCTTTCGTTGGGCCGGGAACCTGGGAGATTCCTGCAAGGTTGCAGTTCGCGGCCCGAGAAGCACTCTCCGGCCAACATGCCCAACTGCAGCAACAGCTCCCAAACCGAAGGAGCCAGGACCCAAAGACCTAGCTGGCCTGAAGGGCCCCCAGGGGGCCCCCAAGCAGCCCCTCTCCATTTGGGTCTGTGGGTTTTCGTTGGGCCGGGAACCTGGGAGGTACCTGCAAGGTTACAGTTCGCGGCCCGAGAAACACTCTCCGGCCAACATGCCCAACTGCAGCAACAGCTCCCAAACCGAAGGAGCCAGGACCCAAAGACCTAGCTGGCCTGAAGGGCCCCCAGGGGTCCCCAAGCAGCCCCTCTCCATTTGGGTCTGGGGGCTTTCGTTGGACCGGGAATCTGGGAGAATCCTGCAAGGTTGCAGTTCGCGGCCCGAGAAGCACTCTCCGGCCAACATGCCCAACTGCAGCAACAGCTCCCAAACCGAAGGAGCCAGGACCCAAAGACCTAGCTGGCCTGAAGGGCCCCCAGGGGGGCCCCAAGCAGCCCCTCTCCATTTGGGTCTGGGGGCTTTCGTTGGGCCGGGAACCTGGGAGGTACCTGCAAGGTTGCAGTTCGCGGCCCGAGAAGCACTCTCCGGCCAACATGCCCAACTGCAGCAACAGCTCCCAAACCGAATGAGCCAGGACACAAAGACCTAGCTGGCCTGAAGGGCCCCCAGGGGGCCCCCAAGCAGCCCCTCTCAATTTGGGTCTGGGGGCTTTCGTTGGGCCGGGAACCTGGGAGATTCCTGCAAGGTTGCAGTTCACGGCCCGAGAAGCACTCTCCGGCCAACATGCACAACTGCAGCAACAGCTCCCAAACCGAATGAGCCAGGACCCAAAGACCTAGCTGGCCTGAAGGGCCCCCAGGGGGCCCCCAAGCAGCCCCTCTCCATTTGGGTCTGGGGGCTTTCGTTGGGCCGGGAACCTGGGAGGTACCTGCAAGGTTGCAGTTCGCGGCCCGAGAAGCACTCTCCGGCCAACATGCCCAACTGCAGCAACAGCTCCCAAACCGAAGGAGCCAGGACCCAAAGACCTAGCTGGCCTGAAGGGCCCCCAGGGGGCCCCCAAGCAGCCCCTCTCCATTTGGGTCTGGGGGCTTTCTTTAGGCTGAGAACCTGGGAGATACCAGCAAGGTTGCAGTTCGCGGCCCGAGAAGCACTCTCCGGCCAACATGCCCAATATCCAGCAACAGCTCCCAAAGCGAAGGAGCCAGGACCCAAAGACCTAGCTGGCCTGAAGGGCCCCCAGGGGGCCCCCAAGCAGCCCCTCTCCATTTGGGTCTGGGGGCTTTCGTTGGGCATGTATACCTGAGAGGTACCTGCAATGTTGCAGTTCGCGGCCCGAGAAGCACTCTCCGGCCAACATGCCCAACTGCAGCAACAGCTCCCAAAGCGAAGGAGCCAGGACCCAAAGACCTAGCTGGCCTGAAGTGCCCCCAGGGGGTCCCCAAGCAGCCCCTCTCCATTTGGGTCTGGGGGCTTTCTTTGGGCGGGGAACCTGGGAGATTCATGCAAGGTTGCAGTTCGCGGCCCGAGAAGCACTCTCCGGCCAACATGCCCAACTGCAGCAACAGCTCCCAAAGCGAAGGAGCCAGGACCCAAAGACCTAGCTGGCCTGAAGGGCCCCCAGGGGGCCCCGAAGCAGCCCCTCTCCATTTGGGTCTGGGGGATTTCGTTGGGCCGGGAACCTGGGAGGTACCTGCAAGGTTGCAGTTCGCGGCCCGAGAAGCACTCTCCGGCCAACATGCCCAACTGCAGCAACAGCTCCCAAACCGAAGGAGCCAGGACCCAAAGACCTAGCTGGCCTGAAGGGCCCCCAGGGGGCCCCCAAGCAGCCCCTCTCCATTTGGGTCTGGGGGCTTTCGTTGGGCCGGGAACCTGGGAGATTCCTGCAAGGTTGCAGTTCGCGGCCCGAGAAGCACTCTCCGGCCAACATGCCCAACTGCAGCAACAGCTCCCAAACCGAAGGAGCCAGGACCCAAAGACCTAGCTGGCCTGAAGGGCCCCCAGGGGGCCCCCAAGCAGCCCCTCTCCATTTGGGTCTGTGGGTTTTCGTTGGGCCGGGAACCTGGGAGGTACCTGCAAGGTTACAGTTCGCGGCCCGAGAAACACTCTCCGGCCAACATGCCCAACTGCAGCAACAGCTCCCAAACCGAAGGAGCCAGGACCCAAAGACCTAGCTGGCCTGAAGGGCCCCCAGGGGTCCCCAAGCAGCCCCTCTCCATTTGGGTCTGGGGGCTTTCGTTGGACCGGGAATCTGGGAGAATCCTGCAAGGTTGCAGTTCGCGGCCCGAGAAGCACTCTCCGGCCAACATGCCCAACTGCAGCAACAGCTCCCAAACCGAAGGAGCCAGGACCCAAAGACCTAGCTGGCCTGAAGGGCCCCCAGGGGGGCCCCAAGCAGCCCCTCTCCATTTGGGTCTGGGGGCTTTCGTTGGGCCGGGAACCTGGGAGGTACCTGCAAGGTTGCAGTTCGCGGCCCGAGAAGCACTCTCCGGCCAACATGCCCAACTGCAGCAACAGCTCCCAAACCGAATGAGCCAGGACACAAAGACCTAGCTGGCCTGAAGGGCCCCCAGGGGGCCCCCAAGCAGCCCCTCTCAATTTGGGTCTGGGGGCTTTCGTTGGGCCGGGAACCTGGGAGATTCCTGCAAGGTTGCAGTTCACGGCCCGAGAAGCACTCTCCGGCCAACATGCACAACTGCAGCAACAGCTCCCAAACCGAATGAGCCAGGACCCAAAGACCTAGCTGGCCTGAAGGGCCCCCAGGGGGCCCCCAAGCAGCCCCTCTCCATTTGGGTCTGGGGGCTTTCGTTGGGCCGGGAACCTGGGAGGTACCTGCAAGGTTGCAGTTCGCGGCCCGAGAAGCACTCTCCGGCCAACATGCCCAACTGCAGCAACAGCTCCCAAACCGAAGGAGCCAGGACCCAAAGACCTAGCTGGCCTGAAGGGCCCCCAGGGGGCCCCCAAGCAGCCCCTCTCCATTTGGGTCTGGGGGCTTTCTTTAGGCTGAGAACCTGGGAGATACCAGCAAGGTTGCAGTTCGCGGCCCGAGAAGCACTCTCCGGCCAACATGCCCAATATCCAGCAACAGCTCCCAAAGCGAAGGAGCCAGGACCCAAAGACCTAGCTGGCCTGAAGGGCCCCCAGGGGGCCCCCAAGCAGCCCCTCTCCATTTGGGTCTGGGGGCTTTCGTTGGGCATGTATACCTGAGAGGTACCTGCAATGTTGCAGTTCGCGGCCCGAGAAGCACTCTCCGGCCAACATGCCCAACTGCAGCAACAGCTCCCAAAGCGAAGGAGCCAGGACCCAAAGACCTAGCTGGCCTGAAGTGCCCCCAGGGGGTCCCCAAGCAGCCCCTCTCCATTTGGGTCTGGGGGCTTTCTTTGGGCGGGGAACCTGGGAGATTCATGCAAGGTTGCAGTTCGCGGCCCGAGAAGCACTCTCCGGCCAACATGCCCAACTGCAGCAACAGCTCCCAAAGCGAAGGAGCCAGGACACAAAGACCTAGCTGGCCTGAAGGGCCCCCAGGGGGCCCCCAAGCAGCCCCTCTCCATTTGGGTCTGGGGGTTTTCGTTGGGCCGGGAACCTGGGAGGTACCTGCAATGTTGCAGTTCGCGGCCCGAGAAGCACTCTCCGGCCAACATGCACAACTGCAGCAACAGCTCCCAAAGCGAAGGAGCCAGGACCCAAAGACCTAGCTGGCCTGAAGGGCCCCCAGGGGGCCCCCAAGCAGCCCCTCTCAATTTGGGTCTGGGGGCTTTCGTTGGGCCGGGAACCTGGGAGATTCCTGCAAGGTTACAGTTCGCGGCCCGAGAAGCACTCTCCGGCCAACATGCCCAACTGCAGCAACAGCTCCCAAAGCGAAGGAGCCAGGACCCAAAGACCTAGCTGGCCTGAAGGGCCCCCAGGGGGCCCCCAAGCAGCCCCTCTCCATTTGGGTCTGGGGGCTTTCGTTGGGCCGGGAATCTGGGAGATTCCTGCAATGTTGCAGTTCGCGGCCCGAGAAGCACTCTCCGGCCAACATGCCCAACTGCAGCAACAGCTCCCAAAGCGAAGGAGCCAGGACCCAAAGACCTAGCTGGCCTGAAGGGCCCCCAGGGGGCCTCCAAGCAACCCCTCTCAATTTGGGTCTGGGGGCTTTCGTTGGGCTGGGAACCTGGGAGATTCCTGCAAGGTTGCAGTTCGCGGCCCGAGAAGCACTCTCCGGCCAACATGCCCAACTGCAGCAACAGCTCCCAAACCGAAGGAGCCAGGACCCAAAGACCTATCTGGCCTGAAGGGCCCCCAGGGGTCCCCCAAGCAGCCCCTCTCCATTTGGGTCTGGGGGCTTTAGTTGGGCCGGGAACCTGGGAGGTACCTGCAAGGTTGCAGTTCGCGGCCGGAGAAGCACTCTCCGGCCAACATGCCCAACTGCAGCAACAGCTCCCAAAGCGAAGGAGCCAGGACCCAAAGACCTAGCTGGCCTGAATTGCCCCCAGGGGGCCCCCAAGCAGCCCCTCTCCATTTGGGTCTGGGGGCTTTAGTTGGGCCGGGAACCTGGGAGGTACCTGCAAGGTTGCAGTTCGCGGCCCGAGAAGCACTCTCCGGCCAACATGCCCAATATCCAGCAACAGCTCCCAAAGCGAAGGAGCCAGGACCCAAAGACCTAGCTGGCCTGAAGGGCCCCCAGGGGACCCCCAAACAGCCCCTCTCCATTTGGGTCTGGGCGCTTTCGTTGGGCATGGAACCTGGGAGATTCCTGCAAGGTTGCAGTTCGCGGCCCGAGAAGCACTCTCCGGCCAACATGCCCAACTGCAGCAACAGCTCCCAAAGCGAAGGAGCCAGGACCCAAAGACCTAGCTGGCCTGAAGGGCCCCCAGGTGTCCCCCAAGCAGCCCCTCTCCATTTGGGTCTGGGGGCTTTCGTTGGGCTGGGAACCTGGGAGGTACGTGCAAGGTTGCAGTTCGCGGCCGGAGAAGCACTCCCCGGCCAACATGCCCAACTGCAGCAACAGCTCCCAAAGCGAAGGAGCCAGGACCCAAAGACCTAGCTGGCCTGAAGGGCCCCCAGGGGGCCCCCAAGCAACCCCTCTCAATTTGGGTCTGGGGGCTTTCGTTGGGCCGGGAACTTGGGAGAATCCTGCAAGGTTGCAGTTCGCGGCCCGAGAAGCACTCTCCGGCCAACATGCCCAACTGCAGCAACAGCTCCCAAAGCGAAGGAGCCAGGACACAAAGACCTAGCTGGCCTGAAGGGCCCCCAGGGGGCCCCCAAGCAGCCCCTCTCCATTTGGGTCTGGGGGCTTTCGTTGGGCCGGGAACCTGGGAGGTACCTGCAAGGTTGCAGTTCGCGGCCGGAGAAGCACTCTCCGGCCAACATGCCCAACTGCAGCAACAGCTCCCAAAGCGAAGGAGCCAGGACCCAAAGACCTAGCTGGCCTGAAGGGCCCCCAGGGGGCCCCCAAGCAGCCCCTCTCCATTTGGGTCTGGGGGCTTTCGTTGGGCCGGGAACCTGGGAGGTACCTGCAAGGTTGCAGTTCGCGGCCCGAGAAGCACTCTCCGGCCAACATGCCCAACTGCAGCAACAGCTCCCAAAGCGAAGGAGCCAGGACCCAAAGACCTAGCTGGCCTGAAGGGCCCCCAGGGGGCCCCCAAGCAACCCCTCTCAATTTGGGTCTGGGGGCTTTCGTTGGGCTGGGAACCTGGGAGATTCCTGCAAGGTTGCAGTTCGCGGCCCGAGAAGCACTCTCCGCCCAACATGCCCAACTGCAGCAACAGCTCCCAAAGCGAAGGAGCCAGGACCCAAAGACCTAGCTGGCCTGAAGGGCCCCCAGGGGGCCCCCAAGCAGCCCCTCTCAATTTGGGTCTGGGGTCTTTATTTGGGCCGGGAACCTGGGAGGTACCTGCAAGGTTGCAGTTCGCGGCCGGAGAAGCACTCTCCGGCCAACATGCCCAACTGCAGCAACAGCTCCCAAAGCGAAGGAGCCAGGACCCAAAGACCTAGCTGGCCTGAAGGGCCCCCAGGGGGCCCCCAAGCAGCCCCTCTCCATTTGGGTCTGGGGGCTTTCGTTGGGCCGGGAACCTGGGAGGTACCTGCAAGGTTGCAGTTCGCGGCCCGAGAAGCACTCTCCGGCCAACATGCCCAATATCCAGCAACAGCTCCCAAAGCGAAGGAGCCAGGACCCAAAGACCTAGCTGGCCTGAAGGGCCCCCAGGGGACCCCCAAACAGCCCCTCTCCATTTGGGTCTGGGCGCTTTCGTTGGGCATGGAACCTGGGAGATTCCTGCAAGGTTGCAGTTCGCGGCCCGAGAAGCACTCTCCGGCCAACATGCCCAACTGCAGCAACAGCTCCCAAAGCGAAGGAGCCAGGACCCAAAGACCTAGCTGGCCTGAAGTGCCCCCAGGGGGCCCCCAAGCAACCCCTCTCAATTTGGGTCTGGGGGCTTTCGTTGGGCTGGGAACCTGGGAGATTCCTGCAAGGTTGCAGTTCGCGGCCCGAGAAGCACTCTCCGCCCAACATGCCCAACTGCAGCAACAGCTCCCAAACCGAAGGAGCCAGGACCCAAAGACCTAGCTGGCCTGAAGGGCCCCCAGGGGGCCCCCAAGCAGCCCCTCTCAATTTGGGTCTGGGGTCTTTATTTGGGCCGGGAACCTGGGAGGTACCTGCAAGGTTGCAGTTCGCGGCCGGAGAAGCACTCTCCGGCCAACATGCCCAACTGCAGCAACAGCTCCCAAAGCGAAGGAGCCAGGACCCAAAGACCTAGCTGGCCTGAAGGGCCCCCAGGGGGCCCCCAAGCAGCCCCTCTCCATTTGGGTCTGGGGGCTTTCGTTGGGCCGGGAACCTGGGAGGTACCTGCAAGGTTGCAGTTCGCGGCCCGAGAAGCACTCTCCGGCCAACATGCCCAATATCCAGCAACAGCTCCCAAAGCGAAGGAGCCAGGACCCAAAGACCTAGCTGGCCTGAAGTGCCCCCAGGGGACCCCCAAACAGCCCCTCTCCATTTGGGTCTGGGCGCTTTCGTTGGGCATGGAACCTGGGAGATTCCTGCAAGGTTGCAGTTCGCGGCCCGAGAAGCACTCTCCGGCCAACATGCCCAACTGCAGCAACAGCTCCCAAAGCGAAGGAGCCAGGACCCAAAGACCTAGCTGGCCTGAAGGGCCCCCAGGGGTCCCCCAAGCAGCCCCTCTCCATTTGGGTCTGGGGGCTTTCGTTGGGCCGGGAACCTGGGAAGTACGTGCAAGGTTGCAGTTCGCGGCCGGAGAAGCACTCCCCGGCCAACATGCCCAACTGCAGCAACAGCTCCCAAAGCGAAGGAGCCAGGACCCAAAGACCTAGCTGGCCTGAAGGGCCCCCAGGGGGCCCCCAAGCAACCCCTCTCAATTTGGGTCTGGGGGCTTTCGTTGGGCTGGGAACCTGGGAGATTCCTGCAAGGTTGCAGTTCGCGGCCCGAGAAGCACTCTCCGGCCAACATGCCCAACTGCAGCAACAGCTCCCAAACCGAAGGAGCCAGGACCCAAAGACCTAGCTGGCCTGAAGGGCCCCCAGGGGGCCCCCAAGCAGCCCCTCTCCATTTGGGTCTGGGGGCTTTCGTTGGGCCGGGAACCTGGGAGGTACCTGCAAGGTTGCAGTTCGCGGCCGGAGAAGCACTCTCCGGCCAACATGCCCAACTGCAGCAACAGCTCCCAAAGCGAAGGAGCCAGGACCCAAAGACCTAGCTGGCCTGAAGGGCCCCCAGGGGTCCCCCAAGCAGCCCCTCTCCATTTGGGTCTGGGGGCTTTCGTTGGGCCGGGAACCTGGGATGTACCTGCAAGGTTGCAGTTCGCGGCCCGAGAAGCACTCTCCGGCCAACATGCCCAACTGCAGCAACAGCTCCCAAAGCGAAGGAGCCAGGACCCAAAGACCTAGCTGGCCTGAAGGGCCCCCATGGGGCCCCCAAGCAACCCCTCTCAATTTGGGTCTGGGGGCTTTCGTTGGGCTGGGAACCTGGGAGATTCCTGCAAGGTTGCAGTTCGCGGCCCGAGAAGCACTCTCCGCCCAACATGCCCAACTGCAGCAACAGCTCCCAAAGCGAAGGAGCCAGGACCCAAAGACCTAGCTGGCCTGAAGGGCCCCCAGGGGGCCCCCAAGCAGCCCCTCTCAATTTGGGTCTGGGGTCTTTATTTGGGCCGGGAACCTGGGAGGTACCTGCAAGGTTGCAGTTCGCGGCCGGAGAAGCACTCTCCGGCCAACATGCCCAACTGCAGCAACAGCTCCCAAAGCGAAGGAGCCAGGACCCAAAGACCTAGCTGGCCTGAAGGGCCCCCAGGGGGCCCCCAAGCAGCCCCTCTCCATTTGGGTCTGGGGGCTTTCGTTGGGCCGGGAACCTGGGAGGTACCTGCAAGGTTGCAGTTCGCGGCCCGAGAAGCACTCTCCGGCCAACATGCACAATATCCAGCAACAGCTCCCAAAGCGAAGGAGCCAGGACCCAAAGACCTAGCTGGCCTGAAGGGCCCCCAGGGGACCCCCAAACAGCCCCTCTCCATTTGGGTCTGGGCGCTTTCGTTGGGCATGGAACCTGGGAGATTCCTGCAAGGTTGCAGTTCGCGGCCCGAGAAGCACTCTCCGGCCAACATGCCCAACTGCAGCAACAGCTCCCAAAGCGAAGGAGCCAGGACCCAAAGACCTAGCTGGCCTGAAGGGCCCCCAGGGGGCCCCCAAGCAGCCCCTCTCCATTTGGGTCTGGGGTCTTTCGTTGGGCCGGGAACCTGGGATGTACCTGCAAGGTTGAAGTTCGCGGCCCGAGAAGCACTCTCCGGCCAACATGCCCAACTGCAGCAACAGCTCCCAAAGCGAAGGAGCCAGGACCCAAAGACCTAGCTGGCCTGAAGGGCCCCCAGGGGGCCCCCAAGCAGCCCCTCTCCATTTGGGTCTGGGGGCTTTCGTTGGGCCGGGAACCTGGGATGTACCTGCAAGGTTGAAGTTCGCGGCCCGAGAAGCACTCTCCGGCCAACATGCCCAACTGCAGCAACAGCTCCCAAACCGAAGGAGCCAGGACCCAAAGACCTAGCTGGCCTGAAGGGCCCCCAGGGGGCCCCCAAGCAGCCCCTCTCCATTTGGGTCTGGGGGCTTTCCTTGGGCATGTATACCTGAGAGGTACCTGCAAGGTTACAGTTCGCGGCCTGAGAAGCACTCTCCGGCCAACATGCCCAACTGCAGCAACAGCTCCCAAAGCGAAGGAGCCAGGACCCAAAGACCTAGCTGGCCTGAAGGGCCCCCAGGGGGCCCCCAAGCAACCCCTCTCAATTTGGGTCTGGGGGCTTTCGTTGGGCTGGGAACCTGGGAGATTCCTGCAAGGTTGCAGTTCGCGGCCTGAGAAGCACTCTCCGGCCAACATGCCCAACTGCAGCAACAGCTCCCAAAGCGAAGGAGCCAGGACCCAAAGACCTAGCTGGCCTGAAGGGCCCCCAGGGGGCCCCCAAGCAACCCCTCTCAATTTGGGTCTGGGGGCTTTCGTTGGGCTGGGAACCTGGGAGATTCCTGCAAGGTTGCAGTTCGCGGCCTGAGAAGCACTCTCCGGCCAACATGCCCAACTGCAGCAACAGCTCCCAAAGCGAAGGAGCCAGGACCCAAAGACCTAGCTGGCCTGAAGGGCCCCCAGGGGGCCCCCAAGCAGCCCCTCTCAATTTGGGTCTGGGGGCTTTAGTTGGGCCGGGAACCTGGGAGGTACCTGCAAGGTTGCAGTTCGCGGCCCGAGAAGCACTCTCCGGCCAACATGCCCAACTGCAGCAACAGCTCCCAAAGCGAAGGAGCCAGGACCCAAAGACCTAGCTGGCCTGAAGGGCCCCCAGGGGGCCCCCAAGCAGCCCCTCTCCATTTGGGTCTGGGGGCTTTCGTTGGGCATGTATACCTGAGAGGTACCTGCAAGGTTACAGTTCGCGGCCCGAGAAGCACTCTCCGCCCAACATGCCCAACTGCAGAAACAGCTCCCAAAGCGAAGGAGCCAGGACCCAAAGACCTAGCTGGCCTGAAGGGCCCCCAGGGGGTCCCCAAGCAGCCCCTCTCCATTTGGGTCTGGGGGCTTTCGTTGGGCGGGGAACCTGGGAGATTCATGCAAGGTTGCAGTTCGCGGCCCGAGAAGCACTCTCCGGCCAACATGCCCAACTGCAGCAACAGCTCCCAAAGCGAAGGAGCCAGGACCCAAAGACCTAGCTGGCCTGAAGTGCCCCCAGGGGGCCCCCAAGCAGCCCCTCTCCATTTGGGTCTGGGGGCTTTCGTTGGGCCGGGAACGTGGGAGGTACCTGCAAGGTTGCAGTTCGCGGCCCGAGAAGCACTCTCCGGCCAACATGCACAACTGCAGCAACAGCTCCCAAAGCGAAGGAGCCAGGACCCAAAGACCTAGCTGGCCTGAAGGGCCCCCAGGGGGCCCCCAAGCAGCCCCTCTCCATTTGGGTCTGGGGGTTTTCGTTGGGCCGGGAACCTGGGAGATTCCTGCAAGGTTGCAGTTCGCGGCCCGAGAAGCACTCTCCGGCCAACATGCCCAACTGCAGCAACAGCTCCCAAACCGAAGGAGCCAGGACCCAAAGACCTAGCTGGCCTGAAGGGCCCCCAGGGGGCCCCCAAGCAGCCCCTCTCCATTTGGGTCTGGGGGCTTTCGTTGGGCCTGGAACCTGGGAGATTCCTGCAAGGTTGCAGTTCGCGGCCCGAGAAGCACTCTCCGGCCAACATGCACAACTGCAGCAACAGCTCCCAAACCGAAGGAGCCAGGACCCAAAGACCTAGCTGGCCTGAAGGGCCCCCAGGGGGCCCCCAAGCAGCCCCTCTCCATTTGGGTCTGGGGGCTTTCGTTGGGCCGGGAACCTGGGAGGTACCTGCAAGGTTGCAGTTCGCGGCCCGAGAAGCACTCTCCGGCCAACATGCCCAACTGCAGCAACAGCTCCCAAAGCGAAGGAGCCAGGACCCAAAGACCTAGCTGGCCTGAAGGGCCCCCAGGGGGCCCCCAAGCAGCCCCTCTCCATTTGGGTCTGGGGGCTTTCGTTGGGCCGGGAACCTGGGAGATTCCTGCAAGGTTGCAGTTCGCGGCCGGAAAAGCACTCTCCGGCCAACATGCCCAACTGCAGCAACAGCTCCCAAAGCGAAGGAGCCAGGACCCAAAGACCTAGCTGGCCTGAAGGGCCCCCAGGGGGCCCCCAAGCAGCCCCTCTCCATTTGGGTCTGGGGGCTTTCGTTGGGCCGGGAACCTGGGAGGTACCTGCAAGGTTGCAGTTCGCGGCCCGAGAAGCACTCTCCGGCCAACATGCACAATATCCAGCAACAGCTCCCAAAGCGAAGGAGCCAGGACCCAAAGACCTAGCTGGCCTGAAGGGCCCCCAGGGGACCCCCAAACAGCCCCTCTCCATTTGGGTCTGGGCGCTTTCGTTGGGCATGGAACCTGGGAGATTCCTGCAAGGTTGCAGTTCGCGGCCCGAGAAGCACTCTCCGGCCAACATGCCCAACTGCAGCAACAGCTCCCAAAGCGAAGGAGCCAGGACCCAAAGACCTAGCTGGCCTGAAGGGCCCCCAGGGGGCCCCCAAGCAGCCCCTCTCCATTTGGGTCTGGGGTCTTTCGTTGGGCCGGGAACCTGGGATGTACCTGCAAGGTTGAAGTTCGCGGCCCGAGAAGCACTCTCCGGCCAACATGCCCAACTGCAGCAACAGCTCCCAAAGCGAAGGAGCCAGGACCCAAAGACCTAGCTGGCCTGAAGGGCCCCCAGGGGGCCCCCAAGCAGCCCCTCTCCATTTGGGTCTGGGGGCTTTCGTTGGGCCGGGAACCTGGGATGTACCTGCAAGGTTGAAGTTCGCGGCCCGAGAAGCACTCTCCGGCCAACATGCCCAACTGCAGCAACAGCTCCCAAACCGAAGGAGCCAGGACCCAAAGACCTAGCTGGCCTGAAGGGCCCCCAGGGGGCCCCCAAGCAGCCCCTCTCCATTTGGGTCTGGGGGCTTTCCTTGGGCATGTATACCTGAGAGGTACCTGCAAGGTTACAGTTCGCGGCCTGAGAAGCACTCTCCGGCCAACATGCCCAACTGCAGCAACAGCTCCCAAAGCGAAGGAGCCAGGACCCAAAGACCTAGCTGGCCTGAAGGGCCCCCAGGGGGCCCCCAAGCAACCCCTCTCAATTTGGGTCTGGGGGCTTTCGTTGGGCTGGGAACCTGGGAGATTCCTGCAAGGTTGCAGTTCGCGGCCTGAGAAGCACTCTCCGGCCAACATGCCCAACTGCAGCAACAGCTCCCAAAGCGAAGGAGCCAGGACCCAAAGACCTAGCTGGCCTGAAGGGCCCCCAGGGGGCCCCCAAGCAACCCCTCTCAATTTGGGTCTGGGGGCTTTCGTTGGGCTGGGAACCTGGGAGATTCCTGCAAGGTTGCAGTTCGCGGCCTGAGAAGCACTCTCCGGCCAACATGCCCAACTGCAGCAACAGCTCCCAAAGCGAAGGAGCCAGGACCCAAAGACCTAGCTGGCCTGAAGGGCCCCCAGGGGGCCCCCAAGCAGCCCCTCTCAATTTGGGTCTGGGGGCTTTAGTTGGGCCGGGAACCTGGGAGGTACCTGCAAGGTTGCAGTTCGCGGCCCGAGAAGCACTCTCCGGCCAACATGCCCAACTGCAGCAACAGCTCCCAAAGCGAAGGAGCCAGGACCCAAAGACCTAGCTGGCCTGAAGGGCCCCCAGGGGGCCCCCAAGCAGCCCCTCTCCATTTGGGTCTGGGGGCTTTCGTTGGGCATGTATACCTGAGAGGTACCTGCAAGGTTACAGTTCGCGGCCCGAGAAGCACTCTCCGCCCAACATGCCCAACTGCAGAAACAGCTCCCAAAGCGAAGGAGCCAGGACCCAAAGACCTAGCTGGCCTGAAGGGCCCCCAGGGGGTCCCCAAGCAGCCCCTCTCCATTTGGGTCTGGGGGCTTTCGTTGGGCGGGGAACCTGGGAGATTCATGCAAGGTTGCAGTTCGCGGCCCGAGAAGCACTCTCCGGCCAACATGCCCAACTGCAGCAACAGCTCCCAAAGCGAAGGAGCCAGGACCCAAAGACCTAGCTGGCCTGAAGTGCCCCCAGGGGGCCCCCAAGCAGCCCCTCTCCATTTGGGTCTGGGGGCTTTCGTTGGGCCGGGAACGTGGGAGGTACCTGCAAGGTTGCAGTTCGCGGCCCGAGAAGCACTCTCCGGCCAACATGCACAACTGCAGCAACAGCTCCCAAAGCGAAGGAGCCAGGACCCAAAGACCTAGCTGGCCTGAAGGGCCCCCAGGGGGCCCCCAAGCAGCCCCTCTCCATTTGGGTCTGGGGGTTTTCGTTGGGCCGGGAACCTGGGAGATTCCTGCAAGGTTGCAGTTCGCGGCCCGAGAAGCACTCTCCGGCCAACATGCCCAACTGCAGCAACAGCTCCCAAACCGAAGGAGCCAGGACCCAAAGACCTAGCTGGCCTGAAGGGCCCCCAGGGGGCCCCCAAGCAGCCCCTCTCCATTTGGGTCTGGGGGCTTTCGTTGGGCCTGGAACCTGGGAGATTCCTGCAAGGTTGCAGTTCGCGGCCCGAGAAGCACTCTCCGGCCAACATGCACAACTGCAGCAACAGCTCCCAAACCGAAGGAGCCAGGACCCAAAGACCTAGCTGGCCTGAAGGGCCCCCAGGGGGCCCCCAAGCAGCCCCTCTCCATTTGGGTCTGGGGGCTTTCGTTGGGCCGGGAACCTGGGAGGTACCTGCAAGGTTGCAGTTCGCGGCCCGAGAAGCACTCTCCGGCCAACATGCCCAACTGCAGCAACAGCTCCCAAAGCGAAGGAGCCAGGACCCAAAGACCTAGCTGGCCTGAAGGGCCCCCAGGGGGCCCCCAAGCAGCCCCTCTCCATTTGGGTCTGGGGGCTTTCGTTGGGCCGGGAACCTGGGAGATTCCTGCAAGGTTGCAGTTCGCGGCCGGAAAAGCACTCTCCGGCCAACATGCCCAACTGCAGCAACAGCTCCCAAAGCGAAGGAGCCAGGACCCAAAGACCTAGCTGGCCTGAAGGGCCCCCAGGGGGCCCCCAAGCAGCCCCTCTCCATTTGGGTCTGGGGGCTTTCTTTAGGCTGAGAACCTGGGAGAATCCTGCAAGGTTGCAGTTCGCGGCCCGAGAAGCACTCTCCGGCCAACATGCCCAATATCCAGCAACAGCTCCCAAAGCGAAGGAGCCAGGACCCAAAGACCTAGCTGGCCTGAAGGGCCCCCAGGGGGCCCCGAAGCAGCCCCTCTCCATTTGGGTCTGGGGGCTTTCGTTGGGCCGGGAACCTGGGAGGTACCTGCAAGGTTGCAGTTCGCGGCCCGAGAAGCACTCTCCGGCCAACATGCCCAACTGCAGCAACAGCTCCCAAACCGAAGGAGCCAGGACCCAAAGACCTAGCTGGCCTGAAGGGCCCCCAGGGGGCCCCCAAGCAGCCCCTCTCCATTTGGGTCTGGGGGCTTTCGTTGGGCCGGGAACCTGGGAGAATCCTGCAAGGTTGCAGTTCGCGGCCCGAGAAGCACTCTCCGGCCAACATGCCCAACTGCAGCAACAGCTCCCAAACCGAAGGAGCCAGGACCCAAAGACCTAGCTGGCCTGAAGGGCCCCCAGGGGGCCCCCAAGCAGCCCCTCTCCATTTGGGTCTGTGGGTTTTCGTTGGGCCGGGAACCTGGGAGGTACCTGCAAGGTTACAGTTCGCGGCCCGAGAAACACTCTCCGGCCAACATGCCCAACTGCAGCAACAGCTCCCAAACCGAAGGAGCCAGGACCCAAAGACCTAGCTGGCCTGAAGGGCCCCCAGGGGTCCCCAAGCAGCCCCTCTCCATTTGGGTCTGGGGGCTTTCGTTGGACCGGGAATCTGGGAGAATCCTGCAAGGTTGCAGTTCGCGGCCCGAGAAGCACTCTCCGGCCAACATGCCCAACTGCAGCAACAGCTCCCAAACCGAAGGAGCCAGGACCCAAAGACCTAGCTGGCCTGAAGGGCCCCCAGGGGGTCCCCAAGCAGCCCCTCTCCATTTGGGTCTGGGGGCTTTCTTTGGGCGGGGAACCTGGGAGATTCATGCAAGGTTGCAGTTCGCGGCCCGAGAAGCACTCTCCGGCCAACATGCCCAACTGCAGCAACAGCTCCCAAAGCGAAGGAGCCAGGACACAAAGACCTAGCTGGCCTGAAGGGCCCCCAGGGGGCCCCCAAGCAGCCCCTCTCCATTTGGGTCTGGGGGTTTTCGTTGGGCCGGGAACCTGGGAGGTACCTGCAAGGTTGCAGTTCGCGGCCCGAGAAGCACTCTCCGGCCAACATGCACAACTGCAGCAACAGCTCCCAAAGCGAAGGAGCCAGGACCCAAAGACCTAGCTGGCCTGAAGGGCCCCCAGGGGGCCCCCAAGCAGCCCCTCTCAATTTGGGTCTGGGGGCTTTCGTTGGGCCGGGAACCTGGGAGATTCCTGCAAGGTTACAGTTCGCGGCCCGAGAAGCACTCTCCGGCCAACATGCCCAACTGCAGCAACAGCTCCCAAAGCGAAGGAGCCAGGACCCAAAGACCTAGCTGGCCTGAAGGGCCCCCAGGGGGCCCCCAAGCAGCCCCTCTCCATTTGGGTCTGGGGGCTTTCGTTGGGCCGGGAATCTGGGAGATTCCTGCAATGTTGCAGTTCGCGGCCCGAGAAGCACTCTCCGGCCAACATGCCCAACTGCAGCAACAGCTCCCAAACCGAAGGAGCCAGGACCCAAAGACCTAGCTGGCCTGAAGGGCCCCCAGGGGGCCTCCAAGCAACCCCTCTCAATTTGGGTCTGGGGGCTTTCGTTGGGCTGGGAACCTGGGAGATTCCTGCAAGGTTGCAGTTCGCGGCCCGAGAAGCACTCTCCGGCCAACATGCCCAACTGCAGCAACAGCTCCCAAACCGAAGGAGCCAGGACCCAAAGACCTATCTGGCCTGAAGGGCCCCCAGGGGTCCCCCAAGCAGCCCCTCTCCATTTGGGTCTGGGGGCTTTAGTTGGGCCGGGAACCTGGGAGGTACCTGCAAGGTTGCAGTTCGCGGCCGGAGAAGCACTCTCCGGCCAACATGCCCAACTGCAGCAACAGCTCCCAAAGCGAAGGAGCCAGGACCCAAAGACCTAGCTGGCCTGAATTGCCCCCAGGGGGCCCCCAAGCAGCCCCTCTCCATTTGGGTCTGGGGGCTTTCGTTGGGCCGGGAACCTGGGAGGTACCTGCAAGGTTGCAGTTCGCGGCCCGAGAAGCACTCTCCGGCCAACATGCCCAATATCCAGCAACAGCTCCCAAAGCGAAGGAGCCAGGACCCAAAGACCTAGCTGGCCTGAAGGGCCCCCAGGGGACCCCCAAACAGCCCCTCTCCATTTGGGTCTGGGCGCTTTCGTTGGGCATGGAACCTGGGAGATTCCTGCAAGGTTGCAGTTCGCGGCCCGAGAAGCACTCTCCGGCCAACATGCCCAACTGCAGCAACAGCTCCCAAAGCGAAGGAGCCAGGACCCAAAGACCTAGCTGGCCTGAAGGGCCCCCAGGTGTCCCCCAAGCAGCCCCTCTCCATTTGGGTCTGGGGGCTTTCGTTGGGCCGGGAACCTGGGAGGTACGTGCAAGGTTGCAGTTCGCGGCCGGAGAAGCACTCCCCGGCCAACATGCCCAACTGCAGCAACAGCTCCCAAAGCGAAGGAGCCAGGACCCAAAGACCTAGCTGGCCTGAAGGGCCCCCAGGGGGCCCCCAAGCAACCCCTCTCAATTTGGGTCTGGGGGCTTTCGTTGGGCCGGGAACCTGGGAGAATCCTGCAAGGTTGCAGTTCGCGGCCCGAGAAGCACTCTCCGGCCAACATGCCCAACTGCAGCAACAGCTCCCAAAGCGAAGGAGCCAGGACCCAAAGACCTAGCTGGCCTGAAGGGCCCCCAGGGGGCCCCCAAGCAGCCCCTCTCCATTTGGGTCTGGGGGCTTTCGTTGGGCCGGGAACCTGGGAGGTACCTGCAAGGTTGCAGTTCGCGGCCGGAGAAGCACTCTCCGGCCAACATGCCCAACTGCAGCAACAGCTCCCAAAGCGAAGGAGCCAGGACCCAAAGACCTAGCTGGCCTGAAGGGCCCCCAGGGGGCCCCCAAGCAGCCCCTCTCCATTTGGGTCTGGGGGCTTTCGTTGGGCCGGGAACCTGGGAGGTACCTGCAAGGTTGCAGTTCGCGGCCCGAGAAGCACTCTCCGGCCAACATGCCCAACTGCAGCAACAGCTCCCAAACCGAAGGAGCCAGGACCCAAAGACCTAGCTGGCCTGAAGGGCCCCCAGGGGGCCCCCAAGCAACCCCTCTCAATTTGGGTCTGGGGGCTTTCGTTGGGCTGGGAACCTGGGAGATTCCTGCAAGGTTGCAGTTCGCGGCCCGAGAAGCACTCTCCGCCCAACATGCCCAACTGCAGCAACAGCTCCCAAACCGAAGGAGCCAGGACCCAAAGACCTAGCTGGCCTGAAGGGCCCCCAGGGGGCCCCCGAGCAGCCCCTCTCAATTTGGGTCTGGGGTCTTTATTTGGGCCGGGAACCTGGGAGGTACCTGCAAGGTTGCAGTTCGCGGCCGGAGAAGCACTCTCCGGCCAACATGCCCAACTGCAGCAACAGCTCCCAAAGCGAAGGAGCCAGGACCCAAAGACCTAGCTGGCCTGAAGGGCCCCCAGGGGGCCCCCAAGCAGCCCCTCTCCATTTGGGTCTGGGGGCTTTCGTTGGGCCGGGAACCTGGGAGGTACCTGCAAGGTTGCAGTTCGCGGCCCGAGAAGCACTCTCCGGCCAACATGCCCAATATCCAGCAACAGCTCCCAAAGCGAAGGAGCCAGGACCCAAAGACCTAGCTGGCCTGAAGGGCCCCCAGGGGACCCCCAAACAGCCCCTCTCCATTTGGGTCTGGGCGCTTTCGTTGGGCATGGAACCTGGGAGATTCCTGCAAGGTTGCAGTTCGCGGCCCGAGAAGCACTCTCCGGCCAACATGCCCAACTGCAGCAACAGCTCCCAAAGCGAAGGAGCCAGGACCCAAAGACCTAGCTGGCCTGAAGGGCCCCCAGGGGGCCCCCAAGCAACCCCTCTCAATTTGGGTCTGGGGGCTTTCGTTGGGCTGGGAACCTGGGAGATTCCTGCAAGGTTGCAGTTCGCGGCCCGAGAAGCACTCTCCGGCCAACATGCCCAACTGCAGCAACAGCTCCCAAAGCGAAGGAGCCAGGACCCAAAGACCTAGCTGGCCTGAAGGGCCCCCAGGGGGCCTCCAAGCAACCCCTCTCAATTTGGGTCTGGGGGCTTTCGTTGGGCTGGGAACCTGGGAGATTCCTGCAAGGTTGCAGTTCGCGGCCCGAGAAGCACTCTCCGGCCAACATGCCCAACTGCAGCAACAGCTCCCAAACCGAAGGAGCCAGGACCCAAAGACCTATCTGGCCTGAAGGGCCCCCAGGGGTCCCCCAAGCAGCCCCTCTCCATTTGGGTCTGGGGGCTTTAGTTGGGCCGGGAACCTGGGAGGTACCTGCAAGGTTGCAGTTCGCGGCCGGAGAAGCACTCTCCGGCCAACATGCCCAACTGCAGCAACAGCTCCCAAAGCGAAGGAGCCAGGACCCAAAGACCTAGCTGGCCTGAATTGCCCCCAGGGGGCCCCCAAGCAGCCCCTCTCCATTTGGGTCTGGGGGCTTTCGTTGGGCCGGGAACCTGGGAGGTACCTGCAAGGTTGCAGTTCGCGGCCCGAGAAGCACTCTCCGGCCAACATGCCCAATATCCAGCAACAGCTCCCAAAGCGAAGGAGCCAGGACCCAAAGACCTAGCTGGCCTGAAGGGCCCCCAGGGGACCCCCAAACAGCCCCTCTCCATTTGGGTCTGGGCGCTTTCGTTGGGCATGGAACCTGGGAGATTCCTGCAAGGTTGCAGTTCGCGGCCCGAGAAGCACTCTCCGGCCAACATGCCCAACTGCAGCAACAGCTCCCAAAGCGAAGGAGCCAGGACCCAAAGACCTAGCTGGCCTGAAGGGCCCCCAGGTGTCCCCCAAGCAGCCCCTCTCCATTTGGGTCTGGGGGCTTTCGTTGGGCCGGGAACCTGGGAGGTACGTGCAAGGTTGCAGTTCGCGGCCGGAGAAGCACTCCCCGGCCAACATGCCCAACTGCAGCAACAGCTCCCAAAGCGAAGGAGCCAGGACCCAAAGACCTAGCTGGCCTGAAGGGCCCCCAGGGGGCCCCCAAGCAACCCCTCTCAATTTGGGTCTGGGGGCTTTCGTTGGGCCGGGAACTTGGGAGAATCCTGCAAGGTTGCAGTTCGCGGCCCGAGAAGCACTCTCCGGCCAACATGCCCAACTGCAGCAACAGCTCCCAAAGCGAAGGAGCCAGGACACAAAGACCTAGCTGGCCTGAAGGGCCCCCAGGGGGCCCCCAAGCAGCCCCTCTCCATTTGGGTCTGGGGGTTTTCGTTGGGCCGGGAACCTGGGAGGTACCTGCAAGGTTGCAGTTCGCGGCCGGAGAAGCACTCTCCGGCCAACATGCCCAACTGCAGCAACAGCTCCCAAAGCGAAGGAGCCAGGACCCAAAGACCTAGCTGGCCTGAAGGGCCCCCAGGGGGCCCCCAAGCAGCCCCTCTCCATTTGGGTCTGGGGGCTTTCGTTGGGCCGGGAACCTGGGAGGTACCTGCAAGGTTGCAGTTCGCGGCCCGAGAAGCACTCTCCGGCCAACATGCCCAACTGCAGCAACAGCTCCCAAAGCGAAGGAGCCAGGACCCAAAGACCTAGCTGGCCTGAAGGGCCCCCAGGGGGCCCCCAAGCAACCCCTCTCAATTTGGGTCTGGGGGCTTTCGTTGGGCTGGGAACCTGGGAGATTCCTGCAAGGTTGCAGTTCGCGGCCCGAGAAGCACTCTCCGCCCAACATGCCCAACTGCAGCAACAGCTCCCAAAGCGAAGGAGCCAGGACCCAAAGACCTAGCTGGCCTGAAGGGCCCCCAGGGGGCCCCCAAGCAGCCCCTCTCAATTTGGGTCTGGGGTCTTTATTTGGGCCGGGAACCTGGGAGGTACCTGCAAGGTTGCAGTTCGCGGCCGGAGAAGCACTCTCCGGCCAACATGCCCAACTGCAGCAACAGCTCCCAAAGCGAAGGAGCCAGGACCCAAAGACCTAGCTGGCCTGAAGGGCCCCCAGGGGGCCCCCAAGCAGCCCCTCTCCATTTGGGTCTGGGGGCTTTCGTTGGGCCGGGAACCTGGGAGGTACCTGCAAGGTTGCAGTTCGCGGCCCGAGAAGCACTCTCCGGCCAACATGCCCAATATCCAGCAACAGCTCCCAAAGCGAAGGAGCCAGGACCCAAAGACCTAGCTGGCCTGAAGGGCCCCCAGGGGACCCCCAAACAGCCCCTCTCCATTTGGGTCTGGGCGCTTTCGTTGGGCATGGAACCTGGGAGATTCCTGCAAGGTTGCAGTTCGCGGCCCGAGAAGCACTCTCCGGCCAACATGCCCAACTGCAGCAACAGCTCCCAAAGCGAAGGAGCCAGGACCCAAAGACCTAGCTGGCCTGAAGGGCCCCCAGGGGGCCCCCAAGCAACCCCTCTCAATTTGGGTCTGGGGGCTTTCGTTGGGCTGGGAACCTGGGAGATTCCTGCAAGGTTGCAGTTCGCGGCCCGAGAAGCACTCTCCGGCCAACATGCCCAACTGCAGCAACAGCTCCCAAACCGAAGGAGCCAGGACCCAAAGACCTAGCTGGCCTGAAGGGCCCCCAGGGGGCCCCCAAGCAGCCCCTCTCAATTTGGGTCTGGGGGCTTTATTTGGGCCGGGAACCTGGGAGGTACCTGCAAGGTTGCAGTTCGCGGCCGGAGAAGCACTCTCCGGCCAACATGCCCAACTGCAGCAACAGCTCCCAAAGCGAAGGAGCCAGGACCCAAAGACCTAGCTGGCCTGAAGGGCCCCCAGGGGGCCCCCAAGCAGCCCCTCTCCATTTGGGTCTGGGGGCTTTCGTTGGGCCGGGAACCTGGGAGGTACCTGCAAGGTTGCAGTTCGCGGCCCGAGAAGCACTCTCCGGCCAACATGCACAATATCCAGCAACAGCTCCCAAAGCGAAGGAGCCAGGACCCAAAGACCTAGCTGGCCTGAAGTGCCCCCAGGGGACCCCCAAACAGCCCCTCTCCATTTGGGTCTGGGCGCTTTCGTTGGGCATGGAACCTGGGAGATTCCTGCAAGGTTGCAGTTCGCGGCCCGAGAAGCACTCTCCGGCCAACATGCCCAACTGCAGCAACAGCTCCCAAAGCGAAGGAGCCAGGACCCAAAGACCTAGCTGGCCTGAAGGGCCCCCAGGTGTCCCCCAAGCAGCCCCTCTCCATTTGGGTCTGGGGGCTTTCGTTGGGCCGGGAACCTGGGAGGTACGTGCAAGGTTGCAGTTCGCGGCCGGAGAAGCACTCCCCGGCCAACATGCCCAACTGCAGCAACAGCTCCCAAAGCGAAGGAGCCAGGACCCAAAGACCTAGCTGGCCTGAAGGGCCCCCAGGGGGCCCCCAAGCAACCCCTCTCAATTTGGGTCTGGGGGCTTTCGTTGGGCTGGGAACCTGGGAGATTCCTGCAAGGTTGCAGTTCGCGGCCCGAGAAGCACTCTCCGGCCAACATGCCCAACTGCAGCAACAGCTCCCAAACCGAAGGAGCCAGGACCCAAAGACCTAGCTGGCCTGAAGGGCCCCCAGGGGGCCCCCAAGCAGCCCCTCTCCATTTGGGTCTGGGGGCTTTCGTTGGGCCGGGAACCTGGGAGGTACCTGCAAGGTTGCAGTTCGCGGCCGGAGAAGCACTCTCCGGCCAACATGCCCAACTGCAGCAACAGCTCCCAAAGCGAAGGAGCCAGGACCCAAAGACCTAGCTGGCCTGAAGGGCCCCCAGGGGTCCCCCAAGCAGCCCCTCTCCATTTGGGTCTGGGGGCTTTCGTTGGGCCGGGAACCTGGGAGGTACCTGCAAGGTTGCAGTTCGCGGCCGGAGAAGCACTCTCCGGCCAACATGCCCAACTGCAGCAACAGCTCCCAAAGCGAAGGAGCCAGGACCCAAAGACCTAGCTGGCCTGAAGGGCCCCCAGGGGGCCCCCAAGCAGCCCCTCTCCATTTGGGTCTGGGGGCTTTCGTTGGGCCGGGAACCTGGGAGGTACCTGCAAGGTTGCAGTTCGCGGCCCGAGAAGCACTCTCCGGCCAACATGCCCAATATCCAGCAACAGCTCCCAAAGCGAAGGAGCCAGGACCCAAAGACCTAGCTGGCCTGAAGTGCCCCCAGGGGACCCCCAAACAGCCCCTCTCCATTTGGGTCTGGGCGCTTTCGTTGGGCATGGAACCTGGGAGATTCCTGCAAGGTTGCAGTTCGCGGCCCGAGAAGCACTCTCCGGCCAACATGCCCAACTGCAGCAACAGCTCCCAAAGCGAAGGAGCCAGGACCCAAAGACCTAGCTGGCCTGAAGGGCCCCCAGGGGGCCCCCAAGCAGCCCCTCTCCATTTGGGTCTGGGGGCTTTCGTTGGGCCGGGAACCTGGGAGGTACCTGCAAGGTTGCAGTTCGCGGCCGGAGAAGCACTCTCCGGCCAACATGCCCAACTGCAGCAACAGCTCCCAAAGCGAAGGAGCCAGGACCCAAAGACCTAGCTGGCCTGAAGGGCCCCCAGGGGTCCCCCAAGCAGCCCCTCTCCATTTGGGTCTGGGGGCTTTCGTTGGGCCGGGAACCTGGGAGGTACCTGCAAGGTTGCAGTTCGCGGCCCGAGAAGCACTCTCCGGCCAACATGCCCAACTGCAGCAACAGCTCCCAAAGCGAAGGAGCCAGGACCCAAAGACCTAGCTGGCCTGAAGGGCCCCCAGGGGTCCCCCAAGCAGCCCCTCTCCATTTGGGTCTGGGGGCTTTCGTTGGGCCGGGAACCTGGGAGGTACCTGCAAGGTTGCAGTTCGCGGCCCGAGAAGCACTCTCCGGCCAACATGCCCAACTGCAGCAACAGCTCCCAAAGCGAAGGAGCCAGGACCCAAAGACCTAGCTGGCCTGAAGGGCCCCCAGGGGGCCCCCAAGCAACCCCTCTCAATTTGGGTCTGGGGGCTTTCGTTGGGCTGGGAACCTGGGAGATTCCTGCAAGGTTGCAGTTCGCGGCCCGAGAAGCACTCTCCGGCCAACATGCCCAACTGCAGCAACAGCTCCCAAACCGAAGGAGCCAGGACCCAAAGACCTAGCTGGCCTGAAGGGCCCCCAGGGGGCCCCCAAGCAGCCCCTCTCAATTTGGGTCTGGGGTCTTTATTTGGGCCGGGAACCTGGGAGGTACCTGCAAGGTTGCAGTTCGCGGCCGGAGAAGCACTCTCCGGCCAACATGCCCAACTGCAGCAACAGCTCCCAAAGCGAAGGAGCCAGGACCCAAAGACCTAGCTGGCCTGAAGGGCCCCCAGGGGGCCCCCAAGCAGCCCCTCTCCATTTGGGTCTGGGGGCTTTCGTTGGGCCGGGAACCTGGGAGGTACCTGCAAGGTTGCAGTTCGCGGCCCGAGAAGCACTCTCCGGCCAACATGCACAATATCCAGCAACAGCTCCCAAAGCGAAGGAGCCAGGACCCAAAGACCTAGCTGGCCTGAAGGGCCCCCAGGGGACCCCCAAACAGCCCCTCTCCATTTGGGTCTGGGCGCTTTCGTTGGGCATGGAACCTGGGAGATTCCTGCAAGGTTGCAGTTCGCGGCCCGAGAAGCACTCTCCGGCCAACATGCCCAACTGCAGCAACAGCTCCCAAAGCGAAGGAGCCAGGACCCAAAGACCTAGCTGGCCTGAAGGGCCCCCAGGGGGCCCCCAAGCAGCCCCTCTCCATTTGGGTCTGGGGTCTTTCGTTGGGCCGGGAACCTGGGATGTACCTGCAAGGTTGAAGTTCGCGGCCCGAGAAGCACTCTCCGGCCAACATGCCCAACTGCAGCAACAGCTCCCAAAGCGAAGGAGCCAGGACCCAAAGACCTAGCTGGCCTGAAGGGCCCCCAGGGGGCCCCCAAGCAGCCCCTCTCCATTTGGGTCTGGGGGCTTTCGTTGGGCCGGGAACCTGGGATGTACCTGCAAGGTTGAAGTTCGCGGCCCGAGAAGCACTCTCCGGCCAACATGCCCAACTGCAGCAACAGCTCCCAAACCGAAGGAGCCAGGACCCAAAGACCTAGCTGGCCTGAAGGGCCCCCAGGGGGCCCCCAAGCAGCCCCTCTCCATTTGGGTCTGGGGGCTTTCCTTGGGCATGTATACCTGAGAGGTACCTGCAAGGTTACAGTTCGCGGCCTGAGAAGCACTCTCCGGCCAACATGCCCAACTGCAGCAACAGCTCCCAAAGCGAAGGAGCCAGGACCCAAAGACCTAGCTGGCCTGAAGGGCCCCCAGGGGGCCCCCAAGCAACCCCTCTCAATTTGGGTCTGGGGGCTTTCGTTGGGCTGGGAACCTGGGAGATTCCTGCAAGGTTGCAGTTCGCGGCCTGAGAAGCACTCTCCGGCCAACATGCCCAACTGCAGCAACAGCTCCCAAACCGAAGGAGCCAGGACCCAAAGACCTAGCTGGCCTGAAGGGCCCCCAGGGGGCCCCCAAGCAACCCCTCTCAATTTGGGTCTGGGGGCTTTCGTTGGGCTGGGAACCTGGGAGATTCCTGCAAGGTTGCAGTTCGCGGCCTGAGAAGCACTCTCCGGCCAACATGCCCAACTGCAGCAACAGCTCCCAAAGCGAAGGAGCCAGGACCCAAAGACCTAGCTGGCCTGAAGGGCCCCCAGGGGGCCCCCAAGCAGCCCCTCTCAATTTGGGTCTGGGGGCTTTAGTTGGGCCGGGAACCTGGGAGGTACCTGCAAGGTTGCAGTTCGCGGCCCGAGAAGCACTCTCCGGCCAACATGCCCAACTGCAGCAACAGCTCCCAAACCGAAGGAGCCAGGACCCAAAGACCTAGCTGGCCTGAAGGGCCCCCAGGGGGCCCCCAAGCAGCCCCTCTCCATTTGGGTCTGGGGGCTTTCGTTGGGCATGTATACCTGAGAGGTACCTGCAAGGTTACAGTTCGCGGCCCGAGAAGCACTCTCCGCCCAACATGCCCAACTGCAGAAACAGCTCCCAAAGCGAAGGAGCCAGGACCCAAAGACCTAGCTGGCCTGAAGGGCCCCCAGGGGGTCCCCAAGCAGCCCCTCTCCATTTGGGTCTGGGGGCTTTCGTTGGGCGGGGAACCTGGGAGATTCATGCAAGGTTGCAGTTCGCGGCCCGAGAAGCACTCTCCGGCCAACATGCCCAACTGCAGCAACAGCTCCCAAAGCGAAGGAGCCAGGACCCAAAGACCTAGCTGGCCTGAAGTGCCCCCAGGGGGCCCCCAAGCAGCCCCTCTCCATTTGGGTCTGGGGGCTTTCGTTGGGCCGGGAACGTGGGAGGTACCTGCAAGGTTGCAGTTCGCGGCCCGAGAAGCACTCTCCGGCCAACATGCACAACTGCAGCAACAGCTCCCAAAGCGAAGGAGCCAGGACCCAAAGACCTAGCTGGCCTGAAGGGCCCCCAGGGGGCCCCCAAGCAGCCCCTCTCCATTTGGGTCTGGGGGTTTTCGTTGGGCCGGGAACCTGGGAGATTCCTGCAAGGTTGCAGTTCGCGGCCCGAGAAGCACTCTCCGGCCAACATGCCCAACTGCAGCAACAGCTCCCAAACCGAAGGAGCCAGGACCCAAAGACCTAGCTGGCCTGAAGGGCCCCCAGGGGGCCCCCAAGCAGCCCCTCTCCATTTGGGTCTGGGGGCTTTCGTTGGGCCGGGAACCTGGGAGATTCCTGCAAGGTTGCAGTTCGCGGCCCGAGAAGCACTCTCCGGCCAACATGCACAACTGCAGCAACAGCTCCCAAACCGAAGGAGCCAGGACCCAAAGACCTAGCTGGCCTGAAGGGCCCCCAGGGGGCCCCCAAGCAGCCCCTCTCCATTTGGGTCTGGGGGCTTTCGTTGGGCCGGGAACCTGGGAGGTACCTGCAAGGTTGCAGTTCGCGGCCCGAGAAGCACTCTCCGGCCAACATGCCCAACTGCAGCAACAGCTCCCAAAGCGAAGGAGCCAGGACCCAAAGACCTAGCTGGCCTGAAGGGCCCCCAGGGGGCCCCCAAGCAGCCCCTCTCCATTTGGGTCTGGGGGCTTTCGTTGGGCCGGGAACCTGGGAGATTCCTGCAAGGTTGCAGTTCGCGGCCGGAAAAGCACTCTCCGGCCAACATGCCCAACTGCAGCAACAGCTCCCAAAGCGAAGGAGCCAGGACCCAAAGACCTAGCTGGCCTGAAGGGCCCCCAGGGGGCCCCCAAGCAGCCCCTCTCCATTTGGGTCTGGGGGCTTTCTTTAGGCTGAGAACCTGGGAGAATCCTGCAAGGTTGCAGTTCGCGGCCCGAGAAGCACTCTCCGGCCAACATGCCCAATATCCAGCAACAGCTCCCAAAGCGAAGGAGCCAGGACCCAAAGACCTAGCTGGCCTGAAGGGCCCCCAGGGGGCCCCGAAGCAGCCCCTCTCCATTTGGGTCTGGGGGCTTTCGTTGGGCCGGGAACCTGGGAGGTACCTGCAAGGTTACAGTTCGCGGCCCGAGAAGCACTCTCCGGCCAACATGCCCAACTGCAGCAACAGCTCCCAAACCGAAGGAGCCAGGACCCAAAGACCTAGCTGGCCTGAAGGGCCCCCAGGGGGCCCCCAAGCAGCCCCTCTCCATTTGGGTCTGGGGGCTTTCGTTGGGCCGGGAACCTGGGAGAATCCTGCAAGGTTGCAGTTCGCGGCCCGAGAAGCACTCTCCGGCCAACATGCCCAACTGCAGCAACAGCTCCCAAACCGAAGGAGCCAGGACCCAAAGACCTAGCTGGCCTGAAGGGCCCCCAGGGGGCCCCCAAGCAGCCCCTCTCCATTTGGGTCTGTGGGTTTTCGTTGGGCCGGGAACCTGGGAGGTACCTGCAAGGTTACAGTTCGCGGCCCGAGAAACACTCTCCGGCCAACATGCCCAACTGCAGCAACAGCTCCCAAACCGAAGGAGCCAGGACCCAAAGACCTAGCTGGCCTGAAGGGCCCCCAGGGGTCCCCAAGCAGCCCCTCTCCATTTGGGTCTGGGGGCTTTCGTTGGACCGGGAATCTGGGAGAATCCTGCAAGGTTGCAGTTCGCGGCCCGAGAAGCACTCTCCGGCCAACATGCCCAACTGCAGCAACAGCTCCCAAACCGAAGGAGCCAGGACCCAAAGACCTAGCTGGCCTGAAGGGCCCCCAGGGGGGCCCCAAGCAGCCCCTCTCCATTTGGGTCTGGGGGCTTTCGTTGGGCCGGGAACCTGGGAGGTACCTGCAAGGTTGCAGTTCGCGGCCCGAGAAGCACTCTCCGGCCAACATGCCCAACTGCAGCAACAGCTCCCAAACCGAATGAGCCAGGACACAAAGACCTAGCTGGCCTGAAGGGCCCCCAGGGGGCCCCCAAGCAGCCCCTCTCAATTTGGGTCTGGGGGCTTTCGTTGGGCCGGGAACCTGGGAGATTCCTGCAAGGTTGCAGTTCACGGCCCGAGAAGCACTCTCCGGCCAACATGCCCAACTGCAGCAACAGCTCCCAAACCGAAGGAGCCAGGACCCAAAGACCTAGCTGGCCTGAAGGGCCCCCAGGGGGCCCCCAAGCAGCCCCTCTCCATTTGGGTCTGGGGGCTTTCGTTGGGCCGGGAACCTGGGAGATTCCTGCAAGGTTGCAGTTCGCGGCCCGAGAAGCACTCTCCGGCCAACATGCACAACTGCAGCAACAGCTCCCAAACCGAAGGAGCCAGGACCCAAAGACCTAGCTGGCCTGAAGGGCCCCCAGGGGGCCCCCAAGCAGCCCCTCTCCATTTGGGTCTGGGGGCTTTCGTTGGGCCGGGAACCTGGGAGGTACCTGCAAGGTTGCAGTTCGCGGCCCGAGAAGCACTCTCCGGCCAACATGCCCAACTGCAGCAACAGCTCCCAAAGCGAAGGAGCCAGGACCCAAAGACCTAGCTGGCCTGAAGGGCCCCCAGGGGGCCCCCAAGCAGCCCCTCTCCATTTGGGTCTGGGGGCTTTCGTTGGGCCGGGAACCTGGGAGATTCCTGCAAGGTTGCAGTTCGCGGCCGGAAAAGCACTCTCCGGCCAACATGCCCAACTGCAGCAACAGCTCCCAAAGCGAAGGAGCCAGGACCCAAAGACCTAGCTGGCCTGAAGGGCCCCCAGGGGGCCCCCAAGCAGCCCCTCTCCATTTGGGTCTGGGGGCTTTCTTTAGGCTGAGAACCTGGGAGAATCCTGCAAGGTTGCAGTTCGCGGCCCGAGAAGCACTCTCCGGCCAACATGCCCAATATCCAGCAACAGCTCCCAAAGCGAAGGAGCCAGGACCCAAAGACCTAGCTGGCCTGAAGGGCCCCCAGGGGGCCCCGAAGCAGCCCCTCTCCATTTGGGTCTGGGGGCTTTCGTTGGGCCGGGAACCTGGGAGGTACCTGCAAGGTTGCAGTTCGCGGCCCGAGAAGCACTCTCCGGCCAACATGCCCAACTGCAGCAACAGCTCCCAAACCGAAGGAGCCAGGACCCAAAGACCTAGCTGGCCTGAAGGGCCCCCAGGGGGCCCCCAAGCAGCCCCTCTCCATTTGGGTCTGGGGGCTTTCGTTGGGCCGGGAACCTGGGAGAATCCTGCAAGGTTGCAGTTCGCGGCCCGAGAAGCACTCTCCGGCCAACATGCCCAACTGCAGCAACAGCTCCCAAACCGAAGGAGCCAGGACCCAAAGACCTAGCTGGCCTGAAGGGCCCCCAGGGGGCCCCCAAGCAGCCCCTCTCCATTTGGGTCTGTGGGTTTTCGTTGGGCCGGGAACCTGGGAGGTACCTGCAAGGTTACAGTTCGCGGCCCGAGAAACACTCTCCGGCCAACATGCCCAACTGCAGCAACAGCTCCCAAACCGAAGGAGCCAGGACCCAAAGACCTAGCTGGCCTGAAGGGCCCCCAGGGGTCCCCAAGCAGCCCCTCTCCATTTGGGTCTGGGGGCTTTCGTTGGACCGGGAATCTGGGAGAATCCTGCAAGGTTGCAGTTCGCGGCCCGAGAAGCACTCTCCGGCCAACATGCCCAACTGCAGCAACAGCTCCCAAACCGAAGGAGCCAGGACCCAAAGACCTAGCTGGCCTGAAGGGCCCCCAGGGGGGCCCCAAGCAGCCCCTCTCCATTTGGGTCTGGGGGCTTTCGTTGGGCCGGGAACCTGGGAGGTACCTGCAAGGTTGCAGTTCGCGGCCCGAGAAGCACTCTCCGGCCAACATGCCCAACTGCAGCAACAGCTCCCAAACCGAATGAGCCAGGACACAAAGACCTAGCTGGCCTGAAGGGCCCCCAGGGGGCCCCCAAGCAGCCCCTCTCAATTTGGGTCTGGGGGCTTTCGTTGGGCCGGGAACCTGGGAGATTCCTGCAAGGTTGCAGTTCACGGCCCGAGAAGCACTCTCCGGCCAACATGCACAACTGCAGCAACAGCTCCCAAACCGAATGAGCCAGGACCCAAAGACCTAGCTGGCCTGAAGGGCCCCCAGGGGGCCCCCAAGCAGCCCCTCTCCATTTGGGTCTGGGGGCTTTCGTTGGGCCGGGAACGTGGGAGGTACCTGCAAGGTTGCAGTTCGCGGCCCGAGAAGCACTCTCCGGCCAACATGCCCAACTGCAGCAACAGCTCCCAAACCGAAGGAGCCAGGACCCAAAGACCTAGCTGGCCTGAAGGGCCCCCAGGGGGCCCCCAAGCAGCCCCTCTCCATTTGGGTCTGGGGGCTTTCTTTAGGCTGAGAACCTGGGAGATACCAGCAAGGTTGCAGTTCGCGGCCCGAGAAGCACTCTCCGGCCAACATGCCCAATATCCAGCAACAGCTCCCAAAGCGAAGGAGCCAGGACCCAAAGACCTAGCTGGCCTGAAGGGCCCCCAGGGGGCCCCCAAGCAGCCCCTCTCCATTTGGGTCTGGGGGCTTTCGTTGGGCCGGGAACCTGGGAGATTCCTGCAAGGTTACAGTTCGCGGCCCGAGAAGCACTCTCCGGCCAACATGCCCAACTGCAGCAACAGCTCCCAAAGCGAAGGAGCCAGGACCCAAAGACCTAGCTGGCCTGAAGGGCCCCCAGGGGGCCCCCAAGCAGCCCCTCTCCATTTGGGTCTGGGGGCTTTCGTTGGGCCGGGAATCTGGGAGATTCCTGCAATGTTGCAGTTCGCGGCCCGAGAAGCACTCTCCGGCCAACATGCCCAACTGCAGCAACAGCTCCCAAACCGAAGGAGCCAGGACCCAAAGACCTAGCTGGCCTGAAGGGCCCCCAGGGGGCCTCCAAGCAACCCCTCTCAATTTGGGTCTGGGGGCTTTCGTTGGGCTGGGAACCTGGGAGATTCCTGCAAGGTTGCAGTTCGCGGCCCGAGAAGCACTCTCCGGCCAACATGCCCAACTGCAGCAACAGCTCCCAAACCGAAGGAGCCAGGACCCAAAGACCTATCTGGCCTGAAGGGCCCCCAGGGGTCCCCCAAGCAGCCCCTCTCCATTTGGGTCTGGGGGCTTTAGTTGGGCCGGGAACCTGGGAGGTACCTGCAAGGTTGCAGTTCGCGGCCGGAGAAGCACTCTCCGGCCAACATGCCCAACTGCAGCAACAGCTCCCAAAGCGAAGGAGCCAGGACCCAAAGACCTAGCTGGCCTGAATTGCCCCCAGGGGGCCCCCAAGCAGCCCCTCTCCATTTGGGTCTGGGGGCTTTCGTTGGGCCGGGAACCTGGGAGAATCCTGCAAGGTTGCAGTTCGCGGCCCGAGAAGCACTCTCCGGCCAACATGCCCAATATCCAGCAACAGCTCCCAAAGCGAAGGAGCCAGGACCCAAAGACCTAGCTGGCCTGAAGGGCCCCCAGGGGACCCCCAAACAGCCCCTCTCCATTTGGGTCTGGGCGCTTTCGTTGGGCATGGAACCTGGGAGATTCCTGCAAGGTTGCAGTTCGCGGCCCGAGAAGCACTCTCCGGCCAACATGCCCAACTGCAGCAACAGCTCCCAAAGCGAAGGAGCCAGGACCCAAAGACCTAGCTGGCCTGAAGGGCCCCCAGGTGTCCCCCAAGCAGCCCCTCTCCATTTGGGTCTGGGGGCTTTCGTTGGGCCGGGAACCTGGGAGGTACGTGCAAGGTTGCAGTTCGCGGCCGGAGAAGCACTCCCCGGCCAACATGCCCAACTGCAGCAACAGCTCCCAAAGCGAAGGAGCCAGGACCCAAAGACCTAGCTGGCCTGAAGGGCCCCCAGGGGGCCCCCAAGCAACCCCTCTCAATTTGGGTCTGGGGGCTTTCGTTGGGCCGGGAACCTGGGAGATTCCTGCAAGGTTGCAGTTCGCGGCCCGAGAAGCACTCTCCGGCCAACATGCCCAACTGCAGCAACAGCTCCCAAAGCGAAGGAGCCAGGACCCAAAGACCTAGCTGGCCTGAAGGGCCCCCAGGGGGCCCCCAAGCAGCCCCTCTCCATTTGGGTCTGGGGGCTTTCGTTGGGCCGGGAACCTGGGAGGTACCTGCAAGGTTGCAGTTCGCGGCCGGAGAAGCACTCTCCGGCCAACATGCCCAACTGCAGCAACAGCTCCCAAAGCGAAGGAGCCAGGACCCAAAGACCTAGCTGGCCTGAAGGGCCCCCAGGGGGCCCCCAAGCAGCCCCTCTCCATTTGGGTCTGGGGGCTTTCGTTGGGCCGGGAACCTGGGAGGTACCTGCAAGGTTGCAGTTCGCGGCCCGAGAAGCACTCTCCGGCCAACATGCCCAACTGCAGCAACAGCTCCCAAAGCGAAGGAGCCAGGACCCAAAGACCTAGCTGGCCTGAAGGGCCCCCAGGGGGCCCCCAAGCAACCCCTCTCAATTTGGGTCTGGGGGCTTTCGTTGGGCTGGGAACCTGGGAGATTCCTGCAAGGTTGCAGTTCGCGGCCCGAGAAGCACTCTCCGCCCAACATGCCCAACTGCAGCAACAGCTCCCAAACCGAAGGAGCCAGGACCCAAAGACCTAGCTGGCCTGAAGGGCCCCCAGGGGGCCCCCGAGCAGCCCCTCTCAATTTGGGTCTGGGGTCTTTATTTGGGCCGGGAACCTGGGAGGTACCTGCAAGGTTGCAGTTCGCGGCCGGAGAAGCACTCTCCGGCCAACATGCCCAACTGCAGCAACAGCTCCCAAAGCGAAGGAGCCAGGACCCAAAGACCTAGCTGGCCTGAAGGGCCCCCAGGGGGCCCCCAAGCAGCCCCTCTCCATTTGGGTCTGGGGGCTTTCGTTGGGCCGGGAACCTGGGAGGTACCTGCAAGGTTGCAGTTCGCGGCCCGAGAAGCACTCTCCGGCCAACATGCCCAATATCCAGCAACAGCTCCCAAAGCGAAGGAGCCAGGACCCAAAGACCTAGCTGGCCTGAAGGGCCCCCAGGGGACCCCCAAACAGCCCCTCTCCATTTGGGTCTGGGCGCTTTCGTTGGGCATGGAACCTGGGAGATTCCTGCAAGGTTGCAGTTCGCGGCCCGAGAAGCACTCTCCGGCCAACATGCCCAACTGCAGCAACAGCTCCCAAAGCGAAGGAGCCAGGACCCAAAGACCTAGCTGGCCTGAAGGGCCCCCAGGGGGCCCCCAAGCAACCCCTCTCAATTTGGGTCTGGGGGCTTTCGTTGGGCTGGGAACCTGGGAGATTCCTGCAAGGTTGCAGTTCGCGGCCCGAGAAGCACTCTCCGCCCAACATGCCCAACTGCAGCAACAGCTCCCAAACCGAAGGAGCCAGGACCCAAAGACCTAGCTGGCCTGAAGGGCCCCCAGGGGGCCCCCAAGCAGCCCCTCTCAATTTGGGTCTGGGGTCTTTATTTGGGCCGGGAACCTGGGAGGTACCTGCAAGGTTGCAGTTCGCGGCCGGAGAAGCACTCTCCGGCCAACATGCCCAACTGCAGCAACAGCTCCCAAAGCGAAGGAGCCAGGACCCAAAGACCTAGCTGGCCTGAAGGGCCCCCAGGGGGCCCCCAAGCAGCCCCTCTCCATTTGGGTCTGGGGGCTTTCGTTGGGCCGGGAACCTGGGAGGTACCTGCAAGGTTGCAGTTCGCGGCCCGAGAAGCACTCTCCGGCCAACATGCCCAATATCCAGCAACAGCTCCCAAAGCGAAGGAGCCAGGACCCAAAGACCTAGCTGGCCTGAAGGGCCCCCAGGGGACCCCCAAACAGCCCCTCTCCATTTGGGTCTGGGCGCTTTCGTTGGGCATGGAACCTGGGAGATTCCTGCAAGGTTGCAGTTCGCGGCCCGAGAAGCACTCTCCGGCCAACATGCCCAACTGCAGCAACAGCTCCCAAAGCGAAGGAGCCAGGACCCAAAGACCTAGCTGGCCTGAAGGGCCCCCAGGTGTCCCCCAAGCAGCCCCTCTCCATTTGGGTCTGGGGGCTTTCGTTGGGCCGGGAACCTGGGAGGTACGTGCAAGGTTGCAGTTCGCGGCCGGAGAAGCACTCCCCGGCCAACATGCCCAACTGCAGCAACAGCTCCCAAAGCGAAGGAGCCAGGACCCAAAGACCTAGCTGGCCTGAAGGGCCCCCAGGGGGCCCCCAAGCAGCCCCTCTCCATTTGGGTCTGGGGGCTTTCGTTGGGCTGGGAACCTGGGAGATTCCTGCAAGGTTGCAGTTCGCGGCCCGAGAAGCACTCTCCGGCCAACATGCCCAACTGCAGCAACAGCTCCCAAACCGAAGGTGCCAGGACCCAAAGACCTAGCTGGCCTGAAGGGCCCCCAGGGGGCCCCCAAGCAGCCCCTCTCCATTTGGGTCTGGGGGCTTTCGTTGGGCCGGGAACCTGGGAGGTACCTGCAAGGTTGCAGTTCGCGGCCGGAGAAGCACTCTCCGGCCAACATGCCCAACTGCAGCAACAGCTCCCAAAGCGAAGGAGCCAGGACCCAAAGACCTAGCTGGCCTGAAGGGCCCCCAGGGGGCCCCCAAGCAGCCCCTCTCCATTTGGGTCTGGGGGCTTTCGTTGGGCCGGGAACCTGGGAGGTACCTGCAAGGTTGCAGTTCGCGGCCCGAGAAGCACTCTCCGGCCAACATGCCCAACTGCAGCAACAGCTCCCAAAGCGAAGGAGCCAGGACCCAAAGACCTAGCTGGCCTGAAGGGCCCCCAGGGGGCCCCCAAGCAACCCCTCTCAATTTGGGTCTGGGGGCTTTCGTTGGGCTGGGAACCTGGGAGATTCCTGCAAGGTTGCAGTTCGCGGCCCGAGAAGCACTCTCCGCCCAACATGCCCAACTGCAGCAACAGCTCCCAAAGCGAAGGAGCCAGGACCCAAAGACCTAGCTGGCCTGAAGGGCCCCCAGGGGGCCCCCAAGCAGCCCCTCTCAATTTGGGTCTGGGGTCTTTATTTGGGCCGGGAACCTGGGAGGTACCTGCAAGGTTGCAGTTCGCGGCCGGAGAAGCACTCTCCGGCCAACATGCCCAACTGCAGCAACAGCTCCCAAAGCGAAGGAGCCAGGACCCAAAGACCTAGCTGGCCTGAAGGGCCCCCAGGGGGCCCCCAAGCAGCCCCTCTCCATTTGGGTCTGGGGGCTTTCGTTGGGCCGGGAACCTGGGAGGTACCTGCAAGGTTGCAGTTCGCGGCCCGAGAAGCACTCTCCGGCCAACATGCCCAATATCCAGCAACAGCTCCCAAAGCGAAGGAGCCAGGACCCAAAGACCTAGCTGGCCTGAAGGGCCCCCAGGGGACCCCCAAACAGCCCCTCTCCATTTGGGTCTGGGCGCTTTCGTTGGGCATGGAACCTGGGAGATTCCTGCAAGGTTGCAGTTCGCGGCCCGAGAAGCACTCTCCGGCCAACATGCCCAACTGCAGCAACAGCTCCCAAAGCGAAGGAGCCAGGACCCAAAGACCTAGCTGGCCTGAAGGGCCCCCAGGGGGCCCCCAAGCAGCCCCTCTCCATTTGGGTCTGGGGGCTTTCGTTGGGCATGGAACCTGGGAGGTACCTGCAAGGTTGCAGTTCGCGGCCCGAGAAGCACTCTCCGGCCAACATGCCCAACTGCAGCAACAGTTCCCAAACCGAAGGAGCCAGGACCCAAAGACCTAGCTGGCCTGAAGGGCCCCCAGGGGGCCCCCAAGCAGCCCCTCTCCATTTGGGTCTGGGGGCTTTCGTTGGGCCGGGAACCTGGGAGATTCCTGCAAGGTTGCAGTTCGCGGCCCGAGAAGCACTCTCCGGCCAACATGCCCAACTGCAGCAACAGCTCCCAAACCGAATGAGCCAGGACACAAAGACCTAGCTGGCCTGAAGGCCACCCAGGGGGCCCCCAAGCAGCCCCTCTCCATTTGGGTCTGGGGGCTTTCGTTGGGCATGGATACCTGAGAGGTACCTGCAAGGTTACAGTTCGCGGCCCGAGAAGCACTCTCCGGCCAACATGCCCAACTGCAGCAACAGCTCCCAAAGCGAAGGAGCCAGGACCCAAAGACCTAGCTGGCCTGAAGGGCCCCCAGGGGGCCCCCAAGCAGCCCCTCTCCATTTGGGTCTGGGGGCTTTCGTTGGGCCGGGAACCTGGGAGGTACCAGCAAGGTTGCAGTTCGCGGCCCGAGAAGCACTCTCCGGCCAACATGCCCAATATCTAGCAACAGCTCCCAAAGCGAAGGAGCCAGGACCCAAAGACCTAGCTGGCCTGATGGGCCCCCAGGGGACCCCCAAACAGCCCCTCTCCATTTGGGTCTGGGCGCTTTCGTTGGGCATGGAACCTGGGAGATTCCTGCAAGGTTGCAGTTCGCGGCCCGAGAAGCACTCTCCGGCCAACATGCCCAATATCCAGCAACAGCTCCCAAAGCGAAGGAGCCAGGACCCAAAGACCTAGCTGGCCTGAAGGGCCCCCAGGGGGCCCCCAAGCAGCCCCTCTCCATTTGGGTCTGGGGGCTTTCGTTGGGCCGGGAACCTGGGAGGTACCTGCAACGTTGCAGTTCGCGGCCCGAGAAGCACTCTCCGGCCAACATGCCCAATATCTAGCAACAGCTCCCAAAGCGAAGGAGCCAGGACCCAAAGACCTAGCTGGCCTGATGGGCCCCCAGGGGACCCCCAAACAGCCCCTCTCCATTTGGGTCTGGGCGCTTTCGTTGGGCATGGAACCTGGGAGATTCCTGCAAGGTTGCAGTTCGCGGCCCGAGAAGCACTCTCCGGCCAACATGCCCAATATCCAGCAACAGCTCCCAAACCGAAGGAGCCAGGACCCAAAGACCTAGCTGGCCTGAAGGGCCCACAGGGGGCCCCCAAGCAGCCCCTCTCCATTTGGGTCTGGGGGCTTTCGTTGGGCATGGAACCTGGGAGGTACCTGCAAGGTTGCAGTTCGCGGCCCGAGAAGCACTCTCCGGCCAACATGCCCAACTGCAGCAACAGTTCCCAAACCGAAGGAGCCAGGACCCAAAGACCTAGCTGGCCTGAAGGGCCCCCAGGGGGCCCCCAAGCAGCCCCTCTCCATTTGGGTCTGGGGGCTTTCGTTGGGCCGGGAACCTGGGAGAATCCTGCAAGGTTGCAGTTCGCGGCCCGAGAAGCACTCTCCGGCCAACATGCCCAACTGCAGCAACAGCTCCCAAACCGAATGAGCCAGGACCCAAAGACCTAGCTGGCCTGAAGGGCCCCCAGGGGGCCCCCAAGCAGCCCCTCTCCATTTGGGTCTGGGGTCTTTCGTTGGGCATGGATACCTGAGAGGTACCTGCAAGGTTGCAGTTCGCGGCCCGAGAAGCACTCTCCGGCCAACATGCCCAACTGCAGCAACAGCTCCCAAAGCGAAGGAGCCAGGACCCAAAGACCTAGCTGGCCTGAAGGGCCCCCAGGGGGCCCCCAAGCAACCCCTCTCAATTTGGGTCTGGGGGCTTTCGTTGGGCTGGGAACCTGGGAGATTCCTGCAAGGTTGCAGTTCGCGGCCCGAGAAGCACTCTCCGGCCAACATGCCCAACTGCAGCAACAGCTCCCAAAGCGAAGGAGCCAGGACCCAAAGACCTAGCTGGCCTGAAGGGCCCCCAGGGGGCCCCCAAGCAGCCCCTCTCCATTTCGGTCTGGGGGCTTTCGTTGGGCCGGGAACCTGGGAGATTCCTGCAAGGTTGCAGTTCGCGGCCCGAGAAGCACTCTCCGGCCAACATGCACAACTGCAGCAACAGCTCCCAAACCGAATGAGCCAGGACACAAAGACCTAGCTGGCCTGAAGGCCATCCAGGGGGCCCCCAAGCAGCCCCTCTCAATTTGGGTCTGGGGGCTTTCGTTGGGCATGGATACCTGAGAGGTACCTGCAAGGTTGCAGTTCGCGGCCCGAGAAGCACTCTCCGGCCAACATGCCCAACTGCAGCAACAGCTCCCAAACCGAAGGAGCCAGGACCCAAAGACCTAGCTGGCCTGAAGGGCCCCCAGGGGTCCCCCAAGCAGCCCCTCTCCATTTGGGTCTGGGGGCTTTAGTTGGGCCGGGAACCTGGGAGGTACCTGCAAGGTTGCAGTTCGAGGCCCGAGAAGCACTCTCCGGCCAACATGCCCAACTGCAGCAACAGCTCCCAAACCGAATGAGCCAGGACACAAAGACCTAGCTGGAATGAAGGGCCCCCAGGGGGCCCCCAAGCAGCCCCTCTCCATTTGGGTCTGGGGGCTTTCGTTTGGCCGGGAACCTGGGAGATTCCTGCAAGGTTGCAGTTCGCGGCCCGAGAAGCACTCTCCGGCCAACATGCCCAACTGCAGCAACAGCTCCCAAACCGAAGGAGTCAGGACCCAAAGACCTAGCTGGCCTGAAGGGCCCCCAGGGGGCCCCCAAGCAGCCCCTCTCCATTTGGGTCTGGGGGCTTTCTTTAGGCTGAGAACCTGGGAGATTCCTGCAAGGTTGCAGTTCGCGGACCGAGAAGCACTCTCCGGCCAACATGCCCAATATCGAGCAACAGCTCCCAAAGCGAAGGAGCCAGGACCCAAAGACCTAGCTGGCCTGAAGGGCCCCCAGGGGGCCCCCAAGCAGCCCCTCTCAATTTCGGTCTGGGGGCTTTCGTTGGGCCGGGAACCTGGGAGAATCCTGCAAGGTTGCAGTTCGCGGCCCTAGAAGCACTCTCCGGCCAACATGCCCAACTGCAGCAACAGCTCCCAAACCGAATGAGCCAGGACACAAAGACCTAGCTGGCCTGAAGGGCCCCCAGGGGGCCCCCAAGCAGCCCCTCTCAATTTGGGTCTGGGGGCTTTCGTTGTGCCGGGAACCTGGGAGGTACCTGCAAGGTTGCAGTTCGCGGCCCGAGAAGCACTCTCCGGCCAACATGCCCAACTGCAGCAACAGCTCCCAAAGCGAAGGAGCCAGGACCCAAAGACCTAGCTGGCCTGAAGTGCCCCCAGGGGGCCCCCAAGCAGCCCCTCTCCATTTGGGTCTGGGGGCTTTCTTTAGGCTGAGAACCTGGGAGATACCAGCAAGGTTGCAGTTCGCGGCCCGAGAAGCACTCTCCGGCCAACATGCCCAATATCTAGCAACAGCTCCCAAAGCGAAGGAGCCAGGACCCAAAGACCTAGCTGGCCTGAAGGGCCCCCAGGGGGCCCGCAAGCAGCCCCTCTCCATTTGGGTCTGGGGGCTTTCGTTGGGCATGTATACCTGAGAGTTACCTGCAAGGTTGCAGTTCGCGGACCGAGAAGCACTCTCCGACCAACATGTCCAACTGCAGCAACAGCTCCCAAAGCGAAGGAGCCAGGACCCAAAGACCTAGCTGGCCTGAAGGGCCCCCAGAGGTCCCCCAAGCAGCCCCTCTCCATTTGGGTCTGGGGGCTTTAGTTGGGCCGGGAACCTGGGAGGTACCTGCAAGGTTGCAGCTTGCTGCCGG